>NW_027169379.1:0-2500 GCF_036898095.1 Palaemon carinicauda
CTGAGGCGCTATAAAAAAATTTAATTACATCTCTACAATACATTGTTCTTTCTATTACATTATTTGTATAGTGAGTCAAATATTAAAATTAAGTTCTCAATTCGTAATCAACATAACCTTTCATAAGGTGTAAGATAACTATCAGTTGCAGTCCACTTATAAAAGAATAATTGTACAACAATCACGAAACGCGAAAATCTTCTCTCACTTTTTCCTTTAAATGATCAAAAGATATTGGCGGTCACAGGCGGTGACAACTGACAAGCTCTGGTAACTGGTGTACACGGAGGCCAGGACTAAGACAAGAACATAACGCGTTCAAGCCAAGATCTCATACGGACCTGCAGTGTACGAACAGTAATACTCCCTATGACCTCATAACCCATAACCCATGAAGGCCATCATATACATTAACAATATGCAATGTCTTCTCAGTTTCTGTTAATAATCATTTACCAGTATTATATTGAGGAATTTTAAATATTTTTTTCTCTAAATCACTAAAATATAACAGTAAGCAGTAGCATATTTTTTTTTCTTCTTCTTCTTCTTCTTTTTACGGCCATGGGCCCATATCCCTTGGGTCCCTTGGTTCCCTTTCTGTGACACTACGTCCATGGGCCCCTTTAACCCTGGATAGGTACGGTCCTCGGACACCCCTTTAAGGGTATACTCGGACGCGAACGACCCCGACGCCAAAAAAAATTCTTGAAAAATCAGTTTTTGCAGTAACCTCCTTTTTTCTTTTGCCAAAAAAAACTTCAATGAATGCTTAAAACAACTGTAAAGATAAATACTACTCATCTGCAGAAAAACTATTTATTATAAATATTTTAAAAAATTAAGTAGAAAAAAAAAAAGACCTGACATAAAAATTCATAAAAAAAAAGTTTATACATATATACACAAATCCTTTTAGGAATTGATTCTTGAATGTTTAGGACACATCTTGATGTATTTTGGATGAAGTCAGACCCATGGAGGTGAAGATCTGAAATGAGAAAAAAAGGGTAACTTTTTTTGGCCAAAAAAAATTGTCCAAATTTCATGAATTTTTTTGGGTACCCAAATGAAATAGGAAGTGGCTAATTTTTTTAGGGAATAAACATATGTTATCCTAAAATAGAAATATGTAAAAAAATCTTCATTATTTTGTAAATTACATTTATATCAGGGGCCATATCTAAAGGTAATTTTTTGAGTACTTGGAAATTTCGTAAAGAAATACATATATTTAATATATAATATGATATTTATGCAGGTAAAAATATACCAAAATATCACAAATTCTATAGGGAACAAGAATATATATAGATAGGGCAGCTTACGCTTCGGATATGTCCACAAAATGGCCGCCAACCACACTGACTCAGACTCCCTAATCTGCCACTTGAAATGTAGGAAGGGTATGTCAATTTCAAGGTGTTATTTACTAATCTAATTATTATTGGATATGCATAAAAATTGTATGGTGGGTTGCTGGATAATTGTCGATTATTTTACGACTATAAAATTAAAATTCTGACCCAAAAAAATTTTTTTGAAGGGAAATAAAATCGAAAAAAAAATGTAAAACAATATTTTAGCTAAAAAAATTTGATGATATTCAATCAAAAAAAAAGTAAACAAAATTTTCCGACAAATAAACATCTAGAGGAATCATTACTCTGTGATAGTTCCTTAGTACGTAGTAATTTTGAAAGAATTGGGAAAAAACGAAAAAATGGCAATCACCGGAAAATCGAACACATACCTATATATACGCCATATCTGGCTAAAAAAAAAGATAGGCATGGGTAGCCAGATCATCTAGAAACACTTTCCAACACTATAAAAATATAAGTTTTGCGACACTACTTGCCAATTCCTTACGGTAACATGACTAAGCAAAAAAATGCAAAACAAATAAAAAGGGGCACTCGTGGAAAAATGGCCATTCTAATATACGGCATTTCAGAAAAAAAAAATTTCAGCCACGTGCTAGGCAAACCATCAAGGCATATTTTCCGACAAATAAACATATAAATGAAATATTACTCTGTGATAGTTCCTTAGTACGTAGTAATTTTGAAAGAAATGGGAAAAAACGAAAAAATGGCAATCACAGGAAAATCGAACACATACTTATATATACGCCATATCTGGCTAAAAAAAAAATAGGCATGGGTAGCCAGATCATCTAGAAACACTTTCCAACACTATAAAAATATAAGTTTTGCGACACTACTTGCCAATTCCTTACGGTAACATGACTAAGCAAAAAAATGCAAAACAAATAAAAAGGGGCACTCGCGGAAAAATGCCCAACATTCTAATATACGGCATCTCAGATAAAAAAAAAAGACATGCACGTGTTAGCCCAACCATCAAGGCACACTTTCTAACACATAAACATGAAAAAAAATCAATAATATACGGCAATTCCTTACTACGTAGTAAATTTTTACAAATATTGAAAAAAAAAACAGAAATTGGCAACCGCAGTTAAATACCCAATATA
>NW_027169379.1:7500-15000 GCF_036898095.1 Palaemon carinicauda
CACATCCAGAATTTCCCGGACAGCTTCATTCTGTTAGTAATACTAGGCATACAGTAGATACTAATAGTCAGGTCTTCTTCAGCACTACACAGTATTCCAGAAGTTTTATTCCAGCGGTAACCAAGTTGTGGAATGATCATCTTAATCGGATAGTTGAATCGGTAGAACTTCAAAAGTTCAAACTTCCAAAGATTGTTTATATGTTGAACAAGCTGACAGATGTTTTGTTTGTAGTTTATATATGAAATATCTATTTTAATGTTGTTACCGTTTTTAAAATGTTTAATTTTCATTGTTCATTACCGGGCTATTTTTTCTTGTTGAAACCTTTGAGCTTATAACATCCTGCTTTTCCATCTATGGTTGTAGCTCTAATAATAATAATAATAATAATAATAATAATAATAATAATAATAATTCTATTTGGCTGGATACATGGTAATGAGTGTGTTTTATTATCTTCATCATCATCTTCGTGTAACTTTTCAGTGTAAAATATAAAAATTTTATATATTTACTTCTCTTATATTGCACATATAGTTTAATGATAAATATCTATAAGATTGAGTGTCACAAATCCTTAAAAAGAAAAGAAAAAGAAAATTTGCTCCTAATTAAGTCTTTTTAATGGGCCCAAGAGACGAGTATGTCAAAAAAAAAAGGTGACATGTTAATAAGGGAAATGGCAATTTGAAGTGAATTACAGATGTTATATATATATATATATATATATATATATATATATATATATATATATATATATATATATATATATATATATATATATATATATATATATATATATATATATATATATATATGAGGTAGGTCGTTGCTCCTGGCAAGCTTCAAAGATAAAATACAAAGGAGGACGAAGAGTCTGGACAACATCTTTCAGTTTATTGGTGCCAACGTTACGGGACTCATCCCATTATGCAAAACTCAGTAAAAATATGCAAAATACAAAAAAAAAAAAAAAGACAATTAGAATTTTTTTCCTGAATGCTGTCCTTCAGATAGTCACTCAGTTCCCTAGTCTGTTCCAGACAGGTTGGTCTCCTTAGACAATTTTAATTTTTGTATATTTAATTTTAAGATACTTTTCTCTTAGTTAATTTTATTTTATCTCCAGATTTTACTTGTAACTGTGTTTATGATTTTAATTTTAATTCTGACTGTCTTATTTTGTATTTTATATATTTTTACTGAGTTTTGCTTACCAATAAACTGAAAGATGTTGTCCAGACTATTCGTCCTCCTTTTTATTTTATATATATGTATATATGTATATATATATGTATATTTATATATATATATATATATATATATATATATATATATATATATATATATATATATATATATACATATATATATATATATATATATATATATATATATATATATATATATATATATATATATATATATATATATATATATATATATATATATTGGTAGAGAGAGTAGAGAGATTGATTTGAAATATCGTAGAACTCGTAATCATAAGAAATTGAAATATAATATGCAGGCATTGAAATATAGTTACTAATTGTTCATACATACATAGCTTAGAAAAAAACATCTAAATTATATATTCTTAAAAATGAATCAGATGAATACCCTTATGTAGGCCTATGCGGCCGTTACATTATTACATAATTACGATACCTATAAAATAAAAATAAACACAACTTGGTCCAAAACATTTATACCTTCATTAAATAAACAAATATACCTTATACCTTGAAGAATTCTTTCTTCCTTGCTTTCTTCTCTGCAAATCTGTCAATGACTTTACTTAAGTTCAATTTACGCGCAGTTCTTTGTTCTATTGATAGAAGAGCTAGTCCTTCTAATCTTTCCTGTGCCATTGTACTTCGCAAATAGTTTTTAACAAGCTTTAGTTTGGAGAATGAACGCTCTGCACTTGCAGTTGTGACTGGAATAGTTAAACACAATAGCATTGCAGTGCAAACCTCAGGGAAACTGGCTGAAATAGAATGATTTTCTATGATCAACATATTAGCAAGGTCCTTAATACTAGAAACTTTGCTCATTTCTCCCTTCAGAGCAGATCTCATGCTGAGAATTTCCTGTGTCAATGTTTCTGACACATCGTTGTGGTATTTTTTCACAGAACTAGATGCATTTTCGTACAGCTCTGAGTCAGATAAATTTTGCAATGAGATTGGTTCCAACACTGAGAATGATGAGACAACTTCATGCAAGTCAGTAAAACGGAGGTTCAACTGAGTTGTGATGATGTCCAGAGTGCAATAGTAAACAGTTACTCTATACAAACTCTCTGGATCTTCTAATCTTTGGTCTCCACAGTGTCTTTTTACGGTACGAAGTCTCTTTTTCTCAAATTCTGGTCTGATTGACCACTTCTGAGCTATATCTGTTGCTTCTTTCTTTGCATCCTCAAACTGATTTCTTAATCTGCACATCTCATCCATGCAAACCTTTAAGAGGTCTGCTACCTTAGCAAAATCAACTGCTTTTGATTGCAACATTTTTTATACTAAATTTATTGACTGTAAGATTTTGGACTGAAATGTCACATGGAATACAAAATTAAAATTTTCAAGACATTTCTTTAGTGCAGTGGCTTCACTGCGTTCGTCTGCCTTAGAGCTGCATAATATTATTTGTGCTAGACCTTTCTGCACATCACAGAATCGAACTTTGAGAGCAAATACCGCATCATAACGTCCAGCCCATCTAGTTGGGTGTAACTTTTTAATAGTTACCCCTTTGTGAGTGCCTGATTCAGAAATTAAGCTAGATAATATGTCCCATCTCTTGATACTCAATCCAAAAAACTCATAGACTCTTTGAACAATATCATAAAACTGCGCCATTTCTGTCACATCCTTGACAGCATCATTAATCACCAAATTTAAATTATGAGCAGCACAATGAACATAAACTGCACTGGGTTCAACATCAATTATTTTTTTCTGCACACCTTTGTATATCCCCTTCATGTTACTAGCTCCATCATGTCCTTGGCCACGACACCTTGAAATAGAAAGTCCTCTTTGTTTAATTATTTGCAAAATTTGTTCCGATAGTGCAGCTCCACTTTGGCCCTCAACCATATGAAACCTTAAAAAAAGTCTCATTAATTTGTAGGGCTTTTGGCTTTCCATTATCATTTTATTCTATGCTACAGTAACGGTATATTTCACACATCTGATCAATTTTGGAAATATCCTGTGTTGTATCCAACATTATGCTACAAAATGGAGCGGCTTTAATGGCATAAGTAAGTTCTTTTTCAGTTTCCTTTGAAAGCAACTGAATGAGTTCATTTTGTATCATTGGGCTCATATACTTTGTTTTACCTTTAGGTTTACTGATTAATTCTGAAAGAACTGGATCATATTTAGAAAGCAACTCAATGATGCAAATGAAATTTCCACGTTTCCTTTCATCGTCATCATAATCACCTTCATCTTCTGCTTGTGTTCCTTCTTTGTGTCCACTAAATGGCAAATTGCACATCGCTAATGCAAGAGTTACATTTAATAATCTCTCCAAAACCTGACGCCAGTATTTTTCCTCCTTTTGAAGATTACCTTCAAGTGCTTCACTCAAAGTTCCATGCAAACGACATTGTTCATACACTAGGCATGAATTATAGTGAATTTGGGACGATTCGTGCCTCTTCATACCCTCACCTATGTGTTTCCAATCACAATAGCCATCAATCCATGTATCTTGAAATCTACTCGCTCCTCGATTGGCAAACAACCAACATGTCTCACAATAAGCCTTATCAAGAACAACTGGATAGCATAACCACGACCTCTCAATTTTCACACCTAATTTGGACACCGCATGATAATATTTTTCAGAGAAGGAGCGACCTTCTGCATCCTTTTTGAAAGGCCCATTAGGCTTGCAATGTCCATTTGTAATGATAAATCGTTTTGTTTGGTCTTTCAAGTTTTGTTCCATAAAATGTCCTCGGTCTGTAGGCCACAACGATGTTATTGTGTCAAATAAGAGCTCAGGCACCTGGTCTTTTGAGGTACTAGGTTTATACTCATCTTCACAGGTATTGCCTAATATAGTGTCGGAAACTGGGTCAGAATCAGGCTTGCCGACTTCGTCTAATTTCTTTTCACCTGTATCAGTTGCTGTGATTGTTTCAACTAAACTAGTACTAGTAGTAAGCATTTCCACACTAGCGACACTACTATTAGTATTTTCTCCAATAGCTTCACAACTGTCATTGTCCTTTGCTTTTTCGTTAATCACTTCTACTGTTGGGGAAAAGAAACCACTAATTTTTGGAAGCTTTGATGCGTTAATTTTATTTTCTTTTTTCTTTTTTCGCTTTTCACTGCCACTAAGATGTTTTTTTGGGAGGCGTGATATATCCGATTCACTGTAAATAAAAACTATTATTAATTGAGAAAATTATAATCTGTTATCATCTGATATACAAAAATTCTATTGTTTTTTGTTTGTATGGTGTTTTTACGTTTTATGGAACCAGTGGTTATTCAGCAACGGGACCAACGGCTTTACGTGACTTCCAAACCACGTCGAGAGTGAACTTCTATCACCAGAAATACACATCTCTCACTCCTCAATGGAATGGCCGAGAATCGAATCTGCGACCACCGAGGTGGGACGCAAACACCATATCGACCACGCCACTGAGGCGCTATAAAAAAATTTAATTACATCTCTACAATACATTGTTCTTTCTATTACATTATTTGTATAGTGAGTCAAATATTAAAATTAAGTTCTCAATTCGTAATCAACATAACCTTTCATAAGGTGTAAGATAACTATCAGTTGCAGTCCACTTATAAAAGAATAATTGTACAACAATCACGAAACGCGAAAATCTTCTCTCACTTTTTCCTTTAAATGATCAAAAGATATTGGCGGTCACAGGCGGTGACAACTGACAAGCTCTGGTAACTGGTGTACACGGAGGCCAGGACTAAGACAAGAACATAACGCGTTCAAGCCAAGATCTCATACGGACCTGCAGTGTACGAACAGTAATACTCCCTATGACCTCATAACCCATAACCCATGAAGGCCATCATATACATTAACAATATGCAATGTCTTCTCAGTTTCTGTTAATAATCATTTACCAGTATTATATTGAGGAATTTTAAATATTTTTTTCTCTAAATCACTAAAATATAACAGTAAGCAGTAGCATATTTTTTTTTCTTCTTCTTCTTCTTCTTTTTACGGCCATGGGCCCATATCCCTTGGGTCCCTTGGTTCCCTTTCTGTGACACTACGTCCATGGGCCCCTTTAACCCTGGATAGGTACGGTCCTCGGACACCCCTTTAAGGGTATACTCGGACGCGAACGACCCCGACGCCAAAAAAAATTCTTGAAAAATCAGTTTTTGCAGTAACCTCCTTTTTTCTTTTGCCAAAAAAAACTTCAATGAATGCTTAAAACAACTGTAAAGATAAATACTACTCATCTGCAGAAAAACTATTTATTATAAATATTTTAAAAAATTAAGTAGAAAAAAAAAAAGACCTGACATAAAAATTCATAAAAAAAAAGTTTATACATATATACACAAATCCTTTTAGGAATTGATTCTTGAATGTTTAGGACACATCTTGATGTATTTTGGATGAAGTCAGACCCATGGAGGTGAAGATCTGAAATGAGAAAAAAAGGGTAACTTTTTTTGGCCAAAAAAAATTGTCCAAATTTCATGAATTTTTTTGGGTACCCAAATGAAATAGGAAGTGGCTAATTTTTTTAGGGAATAAACATATGTTATCCTAAAATAGAAATATGTAAAAAAATCTTCATTATTTTGTAAATTACATTTATATCAGGGGCCATATCTAAAGGTAATTTTTTGAGTACTTGGAAATTTCGTAAAGAAATACATATATTTAATATATAATATGATATTTATGCAGGTAAAAATATACCAAAATATCACAAATTCTATAGGGAACAAGAATATATATAGATAGGGCAGCTTACGCTTCGGATATGTCCACAAAATGGCCGCCAACCACACTGACTCAGACTCCCTAATCTGCCACTTGAAATGTAGGAAGGGTATGTCAATTTCAAGGTGTTATTTACTAATCTAATTATTATTGGATATGCATAAAAATTGTATGGTGGGTTGCTGGATAATTGTCGATTATTTTACGACTATAAAATTAAAATTCTGACCCAAAAAAATTTTTTTGAAGGGAAATAAAATCGAAAAAAAAATGTAAAACAATATTTTAGCTAAAAAAATTTGATGATATTCAATCAAAAAAAAAGTAAACAAAATTTTCCGACAAATAAACATCTAGAGGAATCATTACTCTGTGATAGTTCCTTAGTACGTAGTAATTTTGAAAGAATTGGGAAAAAACGAAAAAATGGCAATCACCGGAAAATCGAACACATACCTATATATACGCCATATCTGGCTAAAAAAAAAGATAGGCATGGGTAGCCAGATCATCTAGAAACACTTTCCAACACTATAAAAATATAAGTTTTGCGACACTACTTGCCAATTCCTTACGGTAACATGACTAAGCAAAAAAATGCAAAACAAATAAAAAGGGGCACTCGTGGAAAAATGGCCATTCTAATATACGGCATTTCAGAAAAAAAAAATTTCAGCCACGTGCTAGGCAAACCATCAAGGCATATTTTCCGACAAATAAACATATAAATGAAATATTACTCTGTGATAGTTCCTTAGTACGTAGTAATTTTGAAAGAAATGGGAAAAAACGAAAAAATGGCAATCACAGGAAAATCGAACACATACTTATATATACGCCATATCTGGCTAAAAAAAAAATAGGCATGGGTAGCCAGATCATCTAGAAACACTTTCCAACACTATAAAAATATAAGTTTTGCGACACTACTTGCCAATTCCTTACGGTAACATGACTAAGCAAAAAAATGCAAAACAAATAAAAAGGGGCACTCGCGGAAAAATGCCCAACATTCTAATATACGGCATCTCAGATAAAAAAAAAAGACATGCACGTGTTAGCCCAACCATCAAGGCACACTTTCTAACACATAAACATGAAAAAAAATCAATAATATACGGCAATTCCTTACTACGTAGTAAATTTTTACAAATATTGAAAAAAAAAACAGAAATTGGCAACCGCAGTTAAATACCCAATATACCAATAAGTACGTCGTATCTGACAAAAACAAAATCACGCATGGGTAGCCAGATCATCTAGACACACTTTCCAACATTAAAAAAGCAAAAGTTTTACGACACTATTTCGCAATATCTTACGGAAAAATGACTTGGCAAAAAAATTAAAAAAAATTAAAAAGGGACACTCGCGGTAAAATGCCCGACATTCTAATATACGACATCTCAGATAAAAAAAAAGACATGCACGTGTTAGCCCAACCATCAAGGCACACTTTCTAATACATAAACATGAAAAAAAAATGAATAATATACGGCAATTCCTTACTACGTAGTAATTTTTACA
>NW_027169379.1:20000-27500 GCF_036898095.1 Palaemon carinicauda
GAAACCTTTGAGCTTATAACATCCTGCTTTTCCATCTATGGTTGTAGCTCTAATAATAATAATAATAATAATAATAATAATAATAATAATAATAATTCTATTTGGCTGGATACATGGTAATGAGTGTGTTTTATTATCTTCATCATCATCTTCGTGTAACTTTTCAGTGTAAAATATAAAAATTTTATATATTTACTTCTCTTATATTGCACATATAGTTTAATGATAAATATCTATAAGATTGAGTGTCACAAATCCTTAAAAAGAAAAGAAAAAGAAAATTTGCTCCTAATTAAGTCTTTTTAATGGGCCCAAGAGACGAGTATGTCAAAAAAAAAAGGTGACATGTTAATAAGGGAAATGGCAATTTGAAGTGAATTACAGATGTTATATATATATATATATATATATATATATATATATATATATATATATATATATATATATATATATATATATATATATATATATATATATATATATATATATATATATATGAGGTAGGTCGTTGCTCCTGGCAAGCTTCAAAGATAAAATACAAAGGAGGACGAAGAGTCTGGACAACATCTTTCAGTTTATTGGTGCCAACGTTACGGGACTCATCCCATTATGCAAAACTCAGTAAAAATATGCAAAATACAAAAAAAAAAAAAAAGACAATTAGAATTTTTTTCCTGAATGCTGTCCTTCAGATAGTCACTCAGTTCCCTAGTCTGTTCCAGACAGGTTGGTCTCCTTAGACAATTTTAATTTTTGTATATTTAATTTTAAGATACTTTTCTCTTAGTTAATTTTATTTTATCTCCAGATTTTACTTGTAACTGTGTTTATGATTTTAATTTTAATTCTGACTGTCTTATTTTGTATTTTATATATTTTTACTGAGTTTTGCTTACCAATAAACTGAAAGATGTTGTCCAGACTATTCGTCCTCCTTTTTATTTTATATATATGTATATATGTATATATATATGTATATTTATATATATATATATATATATATATATATATATATATATATATATATATATATATATACATATATATATATATATATATATATATATATATATATATATATATATATATATATATATATATATATATATATATATATATATATATATTGGTAGAGAGAGTAGAGAGATTGATTTGAAATATCGTAGAACTCGTAATCATAAGAAATTGAAATATAATATGCAGGCATTGAAATATAGTTACTAATTGTTCATACATACATAGCTTAGAAAAAAACATCTAAATTATATATTCTTAAAAATGAATCAGATGAATACCCTTATGTAGGCCTATGCGGCCGTTACATTATTACATAATTACGATACCTATAAAATAAAAATAAACACAACTTGGTCCAAAACATTTATACCTTCATTAAATAAACAAATATACCTTATACCTTGAAGAATTCTTTCTTCCTTGCTTTCTTCTCTGCAAATCTGTCAATGACTTTACTTAAGTTCAATTTACGCGCAGTTCTTTGTTCTATTGATAGAAGAGCTAGTCCTTCTAATCTTTCCTGTGCCATTGTACTTCGCAAATAGTTTTTAACAAGCTTTAGTTTGGAGAATGAACGCTCTGCACTTGCAGTTGTGACTGGAATAGTTAAACACAATAGCATTGCAGTGCAAACCTCAGGGAAACTGGCTGAAATAGAATGATTTTCTATGATCAACATATTAGCAAGGTCCTTAATACTAGAAACTTTGCTCATTTCTCCCTTCAGAGCAGATCTCATGCTGAGAATTTCCTGTGTCAATGTTTCTGACACATCGTTGTGGTATTTTTTCACAGAACTAGATGCATTTTCGTACAGCTCTGAGTCAGATAAATTTTGCAATGAGATTGGTTCCAACACTGAGAATGATGAGACAACTTCATGCAAGTCAGTAAAACGGAGGTTCAACTGAGTTGTGATGATGTCCAGAGTGCAATAGTAAACAGTTACTCTATACAAACTCTCTGGATCTTCTAATCTTTGGTCTCCACAGTGTCTTTTTACGGTACGAAGTCTCTTTTTCTCAAATTCTGGTCTGATTGACCACTTCTGAGCTATATCTGTTGCTTCTTTCTTTGCATCCTCAAACTGATTTCTTAATCTGCACATCTCATCCATGCAAACCTTTAAGAGGTCTGCTACCTTAGCAAAATCAACTGCTTTTGATTGCAACATTTTTTATACTAAATTTATTGACTGTAAGATTTTGGACTGAAATGTCACATGGAATACAAAATTAAAATTTTCAAGACATTTCTTTAGTGCAGTGGCTTCACTGCGTTCGTCTGCCTTAGAGCTGCATAATATTATTTGTGCTAGACCTTTCTGCACATCACAGAATCGAACTTTGAGAGCAAATACCGCATCATAACGTCCAGCCCATCTAGTTGGGTGTAACTTTTTAATAGTTACCCCTTTGTGAGTGCCTGATTCAGAAATTAAGCTAGATAATATGTCCCATCTCTTGATACTCAATCCAAAAAACTCATAGACTCTTTGAACAATATCATAAAACTGCGCCATTTCTGTCACATCCTTGACAGCATCATTAATCACCAAATTTAAATTATGAGCAGCACAATGAACATAAACTGCACTGGGTTCAACATCAATTATTTTTTTCTGCACACCTTTGTATATCCCCTTCATGTTACTAGCTCCATCATGTCCTTGGCCACGACACCTTGAAATAGAAAGTCCTCTTTGTTTAATTATTTGCAAAATTTGTTCCGATAGTGCAGCTCCACTTTGGCCCTCAACCATATGAAACCTTAAAAAAAGTCTCATTAATTTGTAGGGCTTTTGGCTTTCCATTATCATTTTATTCTATGCTACAGTAACGGTATATTTCACACATCTGATCAATTTTGGAAATATCCTGTGTTGTATCCAACATTATGCTACAAAATGGAGCGGCTTTAATGGCATAAGTAAGTTCTTTTTCAGTTTCCTTTGAAAGCAACTGAATGAGTTCATTTTGTATCATTGGGCTCATATACTTTGTTTTACCTTTAGGTTTACTGATTAATTCTGAAAGAACTGGATCATATTTAGAAAGCAACTCAATGATGCAAATGAAATTTCCACGTTTCCTTTCATCGTCATCATAATCACCTTCATCTTCTGCTTGTGTTCCTTCTTTGTGTCCACTAAATGGCAAATTGCACATCGCTAATGCAAGAGTTACATTTAATAATCTCTCCAAACCTGACGCCAGTATTTTTCCTCCTTTTGAAGATTACCTTCAAGTGCTTCACTCAAAGTTCCATGCAAACGACATTGTTCATACACTAGGCATGAATTATAGTGAATTTGGGACGATTCGTGCCTCTTCATACCCTCACCTATGTGTTTCCAATCACAATAGCCATCAATCCATGTATCTTGAAATCTACTCGCTCCTCGATTGGCAAACAACCAACATGTCTCACAATAAGCCTTATCAAGAACAACTGGATAGCATAACCACGACCTCTCAATTTTCACACCTAATTTGGACACCGCATGATAATATTTTTCAGAGAAGGAGCGACCTTCTGCATCCTTTTTGAAAGGCCCATTAGGCTTGCAATGTCCATTTGTAATGATAAATCGTTTTGTTTGGTCTTTCAAGTTTTGTTCCATAAAATGTCCTCGGTCTGTAGGCCACAACGATGTTATTGTGTCAAATAAGAGCTCAGGCACCTGGTCTTTTGAGGTACTAGGTTTATACTCATCTTCACAGGTATTGCCTAATATAGTGTCGGAAACTGGGTCAGAATCAGGCTTGCCGACTTCGTCTAATTTCTTTTCACCTGTATCAGTTGCTGTGATTGTTTCAACTAAACTAGTACTAGTAGTAAGCATTTCCACACTAGCGACACTACTATTAGTATTTTCTCCAATAGCTTCACAACTGTCATTGTCCTTTGCTTTTTCGTTAATCACTTCTACTGTTGGGGAAAAGAAACCACTAATTTTTGGAAGCTTTGATGCGTTAATTTTATTTTCTTTTTTCTTTTTTCGCTTTTCACTGCCACTAAGATGTTTTTTTGGGAGGCGTGATATATCCGATTCACTGTAAATAAAAACTATTATTAATTGAGAAAATTATAATCTGTTATCATCTGATATACAAAAATTCTATTGTTTTTTGTTTGTATGGTGTTTTTACGTTTTATGGAACCAGTGGTTATTCAGCAACGGGACCAACGGCTTTACGTGACTTCCAAACCACGTCGAGAGTGAACTTCTATCACCAGAAATACACATCTCTCACTCCTCAATGGAATGGCCGAGAATCGAATCTGCGACCACCGAGGTGGGACGCAAACACCATATCGACCACGCCACTGAGGCGCTATAAAAAAATTTAATTACATCTCTACAATACATTGTTCTTTCTATTACATTATTTGTATAGTGAGTCAAATATTAAAATTAAGTTCTCAATTCGTAATCAACATAACCTTTCATAAGGTGTAAGATAACTATCAGTTGCAGTCCACTTATAAAAGAATAATTGTACAACAATCACGAAACGCGAAAATCTTCTCTCACTTTTTCCTTTAAATGATCAAAAGATATTGGCGGTCACAGGCGGTGACAACTGACAAGCTCTGGTAACTGGTGTACACGGAGGCCAGGACTAAGACAAGAACATAACGCGTTCAAGCCAAGATCTCATACGGACCTGCAGTGTACGAACAGTAATACTCCCTATGACCTCATAACCCATAACCCATGAAGGCCATCATATACATTAACAATATGCAATGTCTTCTCAGTTTCTGTTAATAATCATTTACCAGTATTATATTGAGGAATTTTAAATATTTTTTTCTCTAAATCACTAAAATATAACAGTAAGCAGTAGCATATTTTTTTTTCTTCTTCTTCTTCTTCTTTTTACGGCCATGGGCCCATATCCCTTGGGTCCCTTGGTTCCCTTTCTGTGACACTACGTCCATGGGCCCCTTTAACCCTGGATAGGTACGGTCCTCGGACACCCCTTTAAGGGTATACTCGGACGCGAACGACCCCGACGCCAAAAAAAATTCTTGAAAAATCAGTTTTTGCAGTAACCTCCTTTTTTCTTTTGCCAAAAAAAACTTCAATGAATGCTTAAAACAACTGTAAAGATAAATACTACTCATCTGCAGAAAAACTATTTATTATAAATATTTTAAAAAATTAAGTAGAAAAAAAAAAAGACCTGACATAAAAATTCATAAAAAAAAAGTTTATACATATATACACAAATCCTTTTAGGAATTGATTCTTGAATGTTTAGGACACATCTTGATGTATTTTGGATGAAGTCAGACCCATGGAGGTGAAGATCTGAAATGAGAAAAAAAGGGTAACTTTTTTTGGCCAAAAAAAATTGTCCAAATTTCATGAATTTTTTTGGGTACCCAAATGAAATAGGAAGTGGCTAATTTTTTTAGGGAATAAACATATGTTATCCTAAAATAGAAATATGTAAAAAAATCTTCATTATTTTGTAAATTACATTTATATCAGGGGCCATATCTAAAGGTAATTTTTTGAGTACTTGGAAATTTCGTAAAGAAATACATATATTTAATATATAATATGATATTTATGCAGGTAAAAATATACCAAAATATCACAAATTCTATAGGGAACAAGAATATATATAGATAGGGCAGCTTACGCTTCGGATATGTCCACAAAATGGCCGCCAACCACACTGACTCAGACTCCCTAATCTGCCACTTGAAATGTAGGAAGGGTATGTCAATTTCAAGGTGTTATTTACTAATCTAATTATTATTGGATATGCATAAAAATTGTATGGTGGGTTGCTGGATAATTGTCGATTATTTTACGACTATAAAATTAAAATTCTGACCCAAAAAAATTTTTTTGAAGGGAAATAAAATCGAAAAAAAAATGTAAAACAATATTTTAGCTAAAAAAATTTGATGATATTCAATCAAAAAAAAAGTAAACAAAATTTTCCGACAAATAAACATCTAGAGGAATCATTACTCTGTGATAGTTCCTTAGTACGTAGTAATTTTGAAAGAATTGGGAAAAAACGAAAAAATGGCAATCACCGGAAAATCGAACACATACCTATATATACGCCATATCTGGCTAAAAAAAAAGATAGGCATGGGTAGCCAGATCATCTAGAAACACTTTCCAACACTATAAAAATATAAGTTTTGCGACACTACTTGCCAATTCCTTACGGTAACATGACTAAGCAAAAAAATGCAAAACAAATAAAAAGGGGCACTCGTGGAAAAATGGCCATTCTAATATACGGCATTTCAGAAAAAAAAAATTTCAGCCACGTGCTAGGCAAACCATCAAGGCATATTTTCCGACAAATAAACATATAAATGAAATATTACTCTGTGATAGTTCCTTAGTACGTAGTAATTTTGAAAGAAATGGGAAAAAACGAAAAAATGGCAATCACAGGAAAATCGAACACATACTTATATATACGCCATATCTGGCTAAAAAAAAAATAGGCATGGGTAGCCAGATCATCTAGAAACACTTTCCAACACTATAAAAATATAAGTTTTGCGACACTACTTGCCAATTCCTTACGGTAACATGACTAAGCAAAAAAATGCAAAACAAATAAAAAGGGGCACTCGCGGAAAAATGCCCAACATTCTAATATACGGCATCTCAGATAAAAAAAAAAGACATGCACGTGTTAGCCCAACCATCAAGGCACACTTTCTAACACATAAACATGAAAAAAAATCAATAATATACGGCAATTCCTTACTACGTAGTAAATTTTTACAAATATTGAAAAAAAAAACAGAAATTGGCAACCGCAGTTAAATACCCAATATACCAATAAGTACGTCGTATCTGACAAAAACAAAATCACGCATGGGTAGCCAGATCATCTAGACACACTTTCCAACATTAAAAAAGCAAAAGTTTTACGACACTATTTCGCAATATCTTACGGAAAAATGACTTGGCAAAAAAATTAAAAAAAATTAAAAAGGGACACTCGCGGTAAAATGCCCGACATTCTAATATACGACATCTCAGATAAAAAAAAAGACATGCACGTGTTAGCCCAACCATCAAGGCACACTTTCTAATACATAAACATGAAAAAAAAATGAATAATATACGGCAATTCCTTACTACGTAGTAATTTTTACAAATATTGAAAAAAAAACAGAAATTGGTAACCGCAGTTAAATACCCAATATACCAATAACTACGTCGTATCTGACAAAAACAAAGTCATGCATGGGTAGCCAGATCATCTAGACACACTTTCCAACACTAAACAAGCAAAAGTTTTACGACACTATTTGGCAATATCTTACGGAAAAATGACTTGGCAAAAAAATGAAAAAAAATGAAAAAGGGGCACTCGCGGTAAAATGGTCCTCGTGGTGATGAACGACATTTTAACTAAAAAAAAAAACATGCACATGGTAGCTAAACAATCCACCAAGACTTTCCACAACTGATAACCTATACAA
>NW_027169379.1:32500-39808 GCF_036898095.1 Palaemon carinicauda
GCTCCTAATTAAGTCTTTTTAATGGGCCCAAGAGACGAGTATGTCAAAAAAAAAAAGGTGACATGTTAATAAGGGAAATGGCAATTTGAAGTGAATTACAGATGTTATATATATATATATATATATATATATATATATATATATATATATATATATATATATATATATATATATATATATATATATATATATATATATATATATGAGGTAGGTCGTTGCTCCTGGCAAGCTTCAAAGATAAAATACAAAGGAGGACGAAGAGTCTGGACAACATCTTTCAGTTTATTGGTGCCAACGTTACGGGACTCATCCCATTATGCAAAACTCAGTAAAAATATGCAAAATACAAAAAAAAAAAAAAAAGACAATTAGAATTTTTTTCCTGAATGCTGTCCTTCAGATAGTCACTCAGTTCCCTAGTCTGTTCCAGACAGGTTGGTCTCCTTAGACAATTTTAATTTTTGTATATTTAATTTTAAGATACTTTTCTCTTAGTTAATTTTATTTTATCTCCAGATTTTACTTGTAACTGTGTTTATGATTTTAATTTTAATTCTGACTGTCTTATTTTGTATTTTATATATTTTTACTGAGTTTTGCTTACCAATAAACTGAAAGATGTTGTCCAGACTATTCGTCCTCCTTTTTATTTTATATATATGTATATATGTATATATATATGTATATTTATATATATATATATATATATATATATATATATATATATATATATATATATATATATATACATATATATATATATATATATATATATATATATATATATATATATATATAAATATATATATATTATGGTAGAGAGAGTAGAGAGATTGATTTGAAATATCGTAGAACTCGTAATCATAAGAAATTGAAATATAATATGCAGGCATTGAAATATAGTTACTAATTGTTCATACATACATAGCTTAGAAAAAAACATCTAAATTATATATTCTTAAAAATGAATCAGATGAATACCCTTATGTAGGCCTATGCGGCCGTTACATTATTACATAATTACGATACCTATAAAATAAAAATAAACACAACTTGGTCCAAAACATTTATACCTTCATTAAATAAACAAATATACCTTATACCTTGAAGAATTCTTTCTTCCTTGCTTTCTTCTCTGCAAATCTGTCAATGACTTTACTTAAGTTCAATTTACGCGCAGTTCTTTGTTCTATTGATAGAAGAGCTAGTCCTTCTAATCTTTCCTGTGCCATTGTACTTCGCAAATAGTTTTTAACAAGCTTTAGTTTGGAGAATGAACGCTCTGCACTTGCAGTTGTGACTGGAATAGTTAAACACAATAGCATTGCAGTGCAAACCTCAGGGAAACTGGCTGAAATAGAATGATTTTCTATGATCAACATATTAGCAAGGTCCTTAATACTAGAAACTTTGCTCATTTCTCCCTTCAGAGCAGATCTCATGCTGAGAATTTCCTGTGTCAATGTTTCTGACACATCGTTGTGGTATTTTTTCACAGAACTAGATGCATTTTCGTACAGCTCTGAGTCAGATAAATTTTGCAATGAGATTGGTTCCAACACTGAGAATGATGAGACAACTTCATGCAAGTCAGTAAAACGGAGGTTCAACTGAGTTGTGATGATGTCCAGAGTGCAATAGTAAACAGTTACTCTATACAAACTCTCTGGATCTTCTAATCTTTGGTCTCCACAGTGTCTTTTTACGGTACGAAGTCTCTTTTTCTCAAATTCTGGTCTGATTGACCACTTCTGAGCTATATCTGTTGCTTCTTTCTTTGCATCCTCAAACTGATTTCTTAATCTGCACATCTCATCCATGCAAACCTTTAAGAGGTCTGCTACCTTAGCAAAATCAACTGCTTTTGATTGCAACATTTTTTATACTAAATTTATTGACTGTAAGATTTTGGACTGAAATGTCACATGGAATACAAAATTAAAATTTTCAAGACATTTCTTTAGTGCAGTGGCTTCACTGCGTTCGTCTGCCTTAGAGCTGCATAATATTATTTGTGCTAGACCTTTCTGCACATCACAGAATCGAACTTTGAGAGCAAATACCGCATCATAACGTCCAGCCCATCTAGTTGGGTGTAACTTTTTAATAGTTACCCCTTTGTGAGTGCCTGATTCAGAAATTAAGCTAGATAATATGTCCCATCTCTTGATACTCAATCCAAAAAACTCATAGACTCTTTGAACAATATCATAAAACTGCGCCATTTCTGTCACATCCTTGACAGCATCATTAATCACCAAATTTAAATTATGAGCAGCACAATGAACATAAACTGCACTGGGTTCAACATCAATTATTTTTTTCTGCACACCTTTGTATATCCCCTTCATGTTACTAGCTCCATCATGTCCTTGGCCACGACACCTTGAAATAGAAAGTCCTCTTTGTTTAATTATTTGCAAAATTTGTTCCGATAGTGCAGCTCCACTTTGGCCCTCAACCATATGAAACCTTAAAAAAAGTCTCATTAATTTGTAGGGCTTTTGGCTTTCCATTATCATTTTATTCTATGCTACAGTAACGGTATATTTCACACATCTGATCAATTTTGGAAATATCCTGTGTTGTATCCAACATTATGCTACAAAATGGAGCGGCTTTAATGGCATAAGTAAGTTCTTTTTCAGTTTCCTTTGAAAGCAACTGAATGAGTTCATTTTGTATCATTGGGCTCATATACTTTGTTTTACCTTTAGGTTTACTGATTAATTCTGAAAGAACTGGATCATATTTAGAAAGCAACTCAATGATGCAAATGAAATTTCCACGTTTCCTTTCATCGTCATCATAATCACCTTCATCTTCTGCTTGTGTTCCTTCTTTGTGTCCACTAAATGGCAAATTGCACATCGCTAATGCAAGAGTTACATTTAATAATCTCTCCAAAACCTGACGCCAGTATTTTTCCTCCTTTTGAAGATTACCTTCAAGTGCTTCACTCAAAGTTCCATGCAAACGACATTGTTCATACACTAGGCATGAATTATAGTGAATTTGGGACGATTCGTGCCTCTTCATACCCTCACCTATGTGTTTCCAATCACAATAGCCATCAATCCATGTATCTTGAAATCTACTCGCTCCTCGATTGGCAAACAACCAACATGTCTCACAATAAGCCTTATCAAGAACAACTGGATAGCATAACCACGACCTCTCAATTTTCACACCTAATTTGGACACCGCATGATAATATTTTTCAGAGAAGGAGCGACCTTCTGCATCCTTTTTGAAAGGCCCATTAGGCTTGCAATGTCCATTTGTAATGATAAATCGTTTTGTTTGGTCTTTCAAGTTTTGTTCCATAAAATGTCCTCGGTCTGTAGGCCACAACGATGTTATTGTGTCAAATAAGAGCTCAGGCACCTGGTCTTTTGAGGTACTAGGTTTATACTCATCTTCACAGGTATTGCCTAATATAGTGTCGGAAACTGGGTCAGAATCAGGCTTGCCGACTTCGTCTAATTTCTTTTCACCTGTATCAGTTGCTGTGATTGTTTCAACTAAACTAGTACTAGTAGTAAGCATTTCCACACTAGCGACACTACTATTAGTATTTTCTCCAATAGCTTCACAACTGTCATTGTCCTTTGCTTTTTCGTTAATCACTTCTACTGTTGGGGAAAAGAAACCACTAATTTTTGGAAGCTTTGATGCGTTAATTTTATTTTCTTTTTTCTTTTTTCGCTTTTCACTGCCACTAAGATGTTTTTTTGGGAGGCGTGATATATCCGATTCACTGTAAATAAAAACTATTATTAATTGAGAAAATTATAATCTGTTATCATCTGATATACAAAAATTCTATTGTTTTTTGTTTGTATGGTGTTTTTACGTTTTATGGAACCAGTGGTTATTCAGCAACGGGACCAACGGCTTTACGTGACTTCCAAACCACGTCGAGAGTGAACTTCTATCACCAGAAATACACATCTCTCACTCCTCAATGGAATGGCCGAGAATCGAATCTGCGACCACCGAGGTGGGACGCAAACACCATATCGACCACGCCACTGAGGCGCTATAAAAAAATTTAATTACATCTCTACAATACATTGTTCTTTCTATTACATTATTTGTATAGTGAGTCAAATATTAAAATTAAGTTCTCAATTCGTAATCAACATAACCTTTCATAAGGTGTAAGATAACTATCAGTTGCAGTCCACTTATAAAAGAATAATTGTACAACAATCACGAAACGCGAAAATCTTCTCTCACTTTTTCCTTTAAATGATCAAAAGATATTGGCGGTCACAGGCGGTGACAACTGACAAGCTCTGGTAACTGGTGTACACGGAGGCCAGGACTAAGACAAGAACATAACGCGTTCAAGCCAAGATCTCATACGGACCTGCAGTGTACGAACAGTAATACTCCCTATGACCTCATAACCCATAACCCATGAAGGCCATCATATACATTAACAATATGCAATGTCTTCTCAGTTTCTGTTAATAATCATTTACCAGTATTATATTGAGGAATTTTAAATATTTTTTTCTCTAAATCACTAAAATATAACAGTAAGCAGTAGCATATTTTTTTTTCTTCTTCTTCTTCTTCTTTTTACGGCCATGGGCCCATATCCCTTGGGTCCCTTGGTTCCCTTTCTGTGACACTACGTCCATGGGCCCCTTTAACCCTGGATAGGTACGGTCCTCGGACACCCCTTTAAGGGTATACTCGGACGCGAACGACCCCGACGCCAAAAAAAATTCTTGAAAAATCAGTTTTTGCAGTAACCTCCTTTTTTCTTTTGCCAAAAAAAACTTCAATGAATGCTTAAAACAACTGTAAAGATAAATACTACTCATCTGCAGAAAAACTATTTATTATAAATATTTTAAAAAATTAAGTAGAAAAAAAAAAAGACCTGACATAAAAATTCA
This sequence comes from Palaemon carinicauda, assembly GCF_036898095.1. NCBI lineage: Eukaryota > Metazoa > Arthropoda > Malacostraca > Decapoda > Palaemonidae > Palaemon > Palaemon carinicauda. Next base: position 37,414 of record NW_027169379.1, read on the forward strand.
TAAAAAAAAAGTTTATACATATATACACAAATCCTTTTAGGAATTGATTCTTGAATGTTTAGGACACATCTTGATGTATTTTGGATGAAGTCAGACCCATGGAGGTGAAGATCTGAAATGAGAAAAAAAGGGTAACTTTTTTTGGCCAAAAAAAATTGTCCAAATTTCATGAATTTTTTTGGGTACCCAAATGAAATAGGAAGTGGCTAATTTTTTTAGGGAATAAACATATGTTATCCTAAAATAGAAATATGTAAAAAAATCTTCATTATTTTGTAAATTACATTTATATCAGGGGCCATATCTAAAGGTAATTTTTTGAGTACTTGGAAATTTCGTAAAGAAATACATATATTTAATATATAATATGATATTTATGCAGGTAAAAATATACCAAAATATCACAAATTCTATAGGGAACAAGAATATATATAGATAGGGCAGCTTACGCTTCGGATATGTCCACAAAATGGCCGCCAACCACACTGACTCAGACTCCCTAATCTGCCACTTGAAATGTAGGAAGGGTATGTCAATTTCAAGGTGTTATTTACTAATCTAATTATTATTGGATATGCATAAAAATTGTATGGTGGGTTGCTGGATAATTGTCGATTATTTTACGACTATAAAATTAAAATTCTGACCCAAAAAAATTTTTTTGAAGGGAAATAAAATCGAAAAAAAAATGTAAAACAATATTTTAGCTAAAAAAATTTGATGATATTCAATCAAAAAAAAAGTAAACAAAATTTTCCGACAAATAAACATCTAGAGGAATCATTACTCTGTGATAGTTCCTTAGTACGTAGTAATTTTGAAAGAATTGGGAAAAAACGAAAAAATGGCAATCACCGGAAAATCGAACACATACCTATATATACGCCATATCTGGCTAAAAAAAAAGATAGGCATGGGTAGCCAGATCATCTAGAAACACTTTCCAACACTATAAAAATATAAGTTTTGCGACACTACTTGCCAATTCCTTACGGTAACATGACTAAGCAAAAAAATGCAAAACAAATAAAAAGGGGCACTCGTGGAAAAATGGCCATTCTAATATACGGCATTTCAGAAAAAAAAAATTTCAGCCACGTGCTAGGCAAACCATCAAGGCATATTTTCCGACAAATAAACATATAAATGAAATATTACTCTGTGATAGTTCCTTAGTACGTAGTAATTTTGAAAGAAATGGGAAAAAACGAAAAAATGGCAATCACAGGAAAATCGAACACATACTTATATATACGCCATATCTGGCTAAAAAAAAAATAGGCATGGGTAGCCAGATCATCTAGAAACACTTTCCAACACTATAAAAATATAAGTTTTGCGACACTACTTGCCAATTCCTTACGGTAACATGACTAAGCAAAAAAATGCAAAACAAATAAAAAGGGGCACTCGCGGAAAAATGCCCAACATTCTAATATACGGCATCTCAGATAAAAAAAAAAGACATGCACGTGTTAGCCCAACCATCAAGGCACACTTTCTAACACATAAACATGAAAAAAAATCAATAATATACGGCAATTCCTTACTACGTAGTAAATTTTTACAAATATTGAAAAAAAAAACAGAAATTGGCAACCGCAGTTAAATACCCAATATACCAATAAGTACGTCGTATCTGACAAAAACAAAATCACGCATGGGTAGCCAGATCATCTAGACACACTTTCCAACATTAAAAAAGCAAAAGTTTTACGACACTATTTCGCAATATCTTACGGAAAAATGACTTGGCAAAAAAATTAAAAAAAATTAAAAAGGGACACTCGCGGTAAAATGCCCGACATTCTAATATACGACATCTCAGATAAAAAAAAAGACATGCACGTGTTAGCCCAACCATCAAGGCACACTTTCTAATACATAAACATGAAAAAAAAATGAATAATATACGGCAATTCCTTACTACGTAGTAATTTTTACAAATATTGAAAAAAAAACAGAAATTGGTAACCGCAGTTAAATACCCAATATACCAATAACTACGTCGTATCTGACAAAAACAAAGTCATGCATGGGTAGCCAGATCATCTAGACACACTTTCCAACACTAAACAAGCAAAAGTTTTACGACACTATTTGGCAATATCTTACGGAAAAATGACTTGGCAAAAAAATGAAAAAAAATGAAAAAGGGGCACTCGCGGTAAAATGGTCCTCGTGGTGATGAACGACATTTTAACTAAAAAAAAAAACATGCACATGGTAGCCAAACAATCCACCAAGACTTTCCACAACTGATAACCTATACAAGTTGCACCATTCTACGACAATTTCATAATACGTAATAACTTTGATAATTATGCAAACTACCTCAGAAGGGTAAACTCGGACGCGAACGACCCCGACGCGTCTCAGAAATCGGGGAAGGAGT
>NW_027169380.1:0-12500 GCF_036898095.1 Palaemon carinicauda
GTGATTCGTTTACTGTGAGAGGCGAGAGCTCGGTGATTCGTTTACTGTGAGAGGCGAGAGCTCGGTGATTCGTTTACTGTGAGAGGCGAGAGCTCGGTGATTCGTTTACTGTGAGAGGCGAGAGCTCGGTGATTCGTTTACTGTGAGAGGCGAGAGCTCGGTGATTCGTTTACTGTGAGAGGGGAGAGCTTGGTGATTCGTTTACTGTGAGAGGGGAGAGCTTGGTGATTCATTTACTGTGAGAGGGGAGAGCTTGGTGATTCGTTTACTGTGAGAGGCGAGAGCTTGGTGACTAGATGTTTGGGACAGGTCAAAGGAACAAATATTAATAGCCGAGAGAATTGGTCTCAGAGGAAAACCTCTTTTGTATGTCTTTGGGGCACCACACACAATACCAGGTTGTGCTCCTGTTACCATCATTGCTGAAGCTGTTTCGTCTGACAAAATATGCCATCCTTCTTCCACTTGCGAACTATAGTTTATTCTATTCTCCATGTTTAAAGTGTGGAAAACTCTTACGAATTTGCAGAATGGATAAATTCTGCCGAGGTTACAAATAACTTAAGTGCAGCTTCGACATAGCATTTTCACAAACATTCCTTTATAAGAAACAGAAATAATTCTTGAGCAGCTTTTCCCTAACCCAGAGGACATTTTCGAAGGTTAGAATAAATAAAAAAAATAATTCAAAATCCTATTAGAACTAGCTACCACTACATCCTCAATCATGTTTAATGATAGATTGTATAGACGGAGTAGCAATGGGTTCGCCGTGTGGACCAACTTTCATATTATTGTGAAAGGAAGCGGCCGAGTGATTCTCCTTTGGATTTTAATCCTTTCTTGTGCTGTCCATATGTGGACCGTACATTTCTACTTTTCAAAAATTTAGGCCATGTAAACCAGTTATCAGATAATCTAAATTCGAAGCATCTTAATATAAAATTTACATAAGAAAGTGAACACGATGATACTTTGCCTTTTCTCAATATTTTGGTCTCTCGGAAACGTAATACCTTTGAAACCTCGGTATTTCAGATAGAAAAAAATCTTTTACAGGACTAAGCTCTCATTTTTTCAGTTCGGAACCAAAAATCTACAAAACTAATTCAATAAAACCGTTGTTATATAGGTTTCACAAGGAAGAAAATATTTTAAAGTAAACTTTTTTTTATCAACAAAGGGTAGATTATGTTTCACCTTCCACCCCTTTCCCTGATCTATTATTATTATTATTATTATTATTATTATTATTATTAAGCTACAACCCTAATTGGAAAAGCAGGATGCTATAAGCCCAAGGGCTCCAACATAGAAAATAGCCCAGTGAGGAGAAGAAATAAGGAAAAACTACAAGTGTAAGAACAATACCAATACATCATCTATTTATAAATTATAAAAACTTCTCAATAACAGTAGGATAAAAACTTCAAAATAAAAAGAGGAAGAGAAACAAGATAGAATAATGTGCCCGAATGTACTCTCAAGCAAGAGAAATAACACAAAATTGGATGTTTTAAAGGGGAAGGGGTATTTTAAAGGGGAAGGGGGTATTTTTAAAGGGGAAGGGGGCATTTTAAAGGGGAAGGGGGCGTTTTAAAGGGGAAGGGGGTATTTTAAAGGGGAAGGGGGTATTTTAAAGGGGAAGGGGGTATTTTAAAGGGGAGGGGGTGTTTTTAAAGGGGAAGGAGGTATTTTAAAGGGGAAGGGGGTATTTTAAAGGGGAAGGGGGTGTTTTTAAAGGGGAAGGAGGTGTTTTAAAGGGGAAGGGGTGTTTAAAAGGGGAAGGGGGTATTTTAAAGGGGAAGGGGGTATTTTAAAGGGGAAGGGGGTATTTTAAAGGGGAAGGGGGTGTTTTAAAGGGGAAGGGGGTATTTTAAAGGGGAAGGGGGTATTTTAAAGGGGAAGGGGGTATTTTAAAGGGGGAAGGGGGTGTTTTAAAGGGGAAGGGGTATTTTAAAGGGGAAGGGGGCATTTTAAAGGGGAAGGGGGCGTTTTAAAGGGGAAGGGGGTATTTTAAAGGGGAAGGGGGTATTTTAAAGGGGAAGGGGGTATTTTAAAGGGGAGGGGGTGTTTTAAAGGGGAAGGAGGTATTTTAAAGGGGAAGGGGGTATTTTAAAGGGGAAGGGGGTGTTTTAAAGGGGAAGGAGGTGTTTTAAAGGGGAAGGGGTGTTTAAAAGGGGAAGGGGGTATTTTAAAGGGGAAGGGGGTATTTTAAAGGGGAAGGGGGTGTTTTAAAGGGGAAGGGGGTATTTTAAAGGGGAAGGAGGTGTTTTAAAGGGGAAGGGGTGTTTAAAAGGGGAAGGGGGTATTTTAAAGGGGAAGGGGGTATTTTAAAGGGGAAGGGGGTGTTTTAAAGGGGGAAGGGGGGTATTTTAAAGGGGAAGGGGGTGTTTTAAAGGGGAAGGGGGTGTTTTAAAGGGGAAGGGGGTATTTTAAAGGGGAAGGGGGTGTTTTAAAGGGGAAGGAGGTGTTTAAAGGGGAAGGGGTGTTTAAAAGGGGAAGGGGGTATTTTAAAGGGGAAGGGGGCATTTTAAAGGGGAAGGGGGCGTTTTAAAGGGGAAGGGGGTATTTTAAAGGGGAAGGGGGTATTTTAAAGGGAAGGGGGTATTTTAAAGGGGAAGGGGGTATTTTAAAGGGGAAGGAGGTATTTTAAAGGGGAAGGGGGTATTTTAAAGGGGAAGGGGGTGTTTTAAAGGGGAAGGAGGTGTTTTAAAGGGGAAGGGGTGTTTAAAAGGGGAAGGGGGTATTTTAAAGGGGAAGGGGGTATTTAAAGGGGAAGGGGGTATTTTAAAGGGGAAGGGGGTGTTTTTAAAGGGGAAGGGGGTATTTTAAAGGGGAAGGGGGTATTTTAAAGGGGAAGGGGGTATTTTAAAGGGGAAGGGGGTGTTTTAAAGGGGAAGGGGTATTTTAAAGGGGAAGGGGGCATTTTAAAGGGGAAGGGGGCGTTTTAAAGGGGAAGGGGGTATTTTAAAGGGGAAGGGGGTATTTTAAAGGGGAAGGGGGTATTTTAAAGGGGGAGGGGGTGTTTTAAAGGGGAAGGAGGTATTTTAAAGGGGAAGGGGGTATTTAAAGGGGAAGGGGGTGTTTTAAAGGGGAAGGAGGTGTTTTAAAGGGGAAGGGGTGTTTAAAAGGGGAAGGGGGTATTTTAAAGGGGAAGGGGGTATTTTAAAGGGGAAGGGGGTGTTTTAAAGGGGAAGGGGGGTATTTTAAAGGGGAAGGAGGTGTTTTAAAGGGGAAGGGGTGTTTAAAAGGGGAAGGGGGTATTTTAAAGGGGAAGGGGGTATTTTAAAGGGGAAGGGGGTGTTTTAAAGGGGAAGGGGGTATTTTAAAGGGGAAGGGGGTGTTTTAAAGGGGAAGGGGGTGTTTTAAAGGGGAAGGGGGTGTATCAAAGAGAAGGAGTGTTCTAAAGGAAAAGGGTGTTTTAAAGGGGAAGGAGGGGTTTTAAAGGGGAGGGGGTATTTAAAGGGAAAGGGGGTTATAAAGAGGAAGGGGGTTCTAGAAGGGAAGGAGTTTTAAAGGAAAAAGTTTTATATGAATAGTAACGCCTTTTTAATAAAATATTTACCAACTACAGTTGATGAATAACATAGTTGATAAGGAGAGAGGAGAGAGAGAAAGAGAGAGACTTTAGAACTACCTTTGATTAAGGGTAATGAGAACTTTGTTGTACCTCAACTAAACGCTTCTTCATATGTCTTCACTCTGATGAACTCTCTCTCTCTCTCTCTCTCTCTCTCTCTCTCTCTCTCTCTCTCTCTCTCTCTCTGAAATAACTATCATAAGAGATCAGGCTTGTATAGGAAACCTAAACTCCCACAACTATTTACAAACACACACACATACAACTGACCAGACTTATACAGGGATTGAAACATGGTTTGACAATTAACATTGCATCTAAAAGTTCATACGTCAGTGTGCGTGTGTCTGTTTGTGTTGCACTTAAGAAATGCAACATTATTCCGGAGGATCTTGAGGCTAAGCGGGAGTAACAAGACTTTAAGCAGATGAAAGAATCCAAGCAAGGAAGCAACGCTTCAGGGAACAAAGACCAAATCATCCTATGGGGAAAGGCCAAGTCTGTGGTTCTATGATTAATCTGAACTGTCACACACAATGGCATCTGTGACAGCAACACTAATTTAATCATCATCACCAGAGTTTTCATCTAAAGAAGCAGTAGTCTCATCAACTCGATGGACAGTCATGTGTGTGTGTGTGATCACTGCACTTAAACTTTCGCCATGGGGACATCAGACTACCTTTCCTATTTATAAAACGAGTCCTAAATTACTTATGCAATTTAGGAAAAATAAAATTCAGGCAATGAACATGATACAAATACTAATGTGATTAATGAGGTAATATATATATATATATATATATATATATATATATATATATATATATATATATATATATTATATATATATATATATATATATATATATATACTAAAGACTTATGTCAATTTGTTTAACAAAATTAATTCTCTTAAATTTCAAGTTCGTTTGTATTATTAAGTTCAATTTCCTTCCTTGGTTTATTTATTTCCCCTATTATATACACGTTCATTTTAATTACACTTTTGTGTGTATCAAAACATAAGGATTTAGTACTTCAATTAACCTAAAATATGAATGTTGATATTTTATTATCTAAAGAGTAAAAGTATATTACAAGGAATGAAACTTCCATCGATCAAACTAAGGAAACTTGAAACAGTGTTTAGTTCACGAAGAGACCACGAAAATATAGTCGAGAGAGAGAGAGAGAGAGAGAGAGAGAGAGAGAGAGAGATTGTATCAGGAATATGATTGTGGGTGTGGGAAAGGGAGGGAGGAAGACTGCCCACTTTGATGCTCATATGTCGAAAGAATTGATCGTGTTAAACTATATGATAAAAAAAAAAAAAACTAGGGGGGGCACTCAGTAGAGCGCAGACCTCCGGTTTGGTAGCTTATTTCTCAACCTTGACCTTTCACCTTCACATGTATTAATTGGTTCACTCAAATATGAACCAAGTTTGAAGTCTCTGTGACAACGATGTCCAAACTTATGGCTGATTACGTGAATTGGACATTTTGCTTGACCCTGACCTTGACATTTGACCTTGACCTTCCAAAATTTAATCATTTCCAGCTTTTTACATAACAGTTAATCCCTGCAAGTTCCATTACTCTACGATTAAAATTATGGTCAGGAAGCTGTTCACAAACAAACAAACAAACACACACAAACAGGGGTGAAAACATAACCACCTTCCAACTTTGTTGGCAGAGGTAAAAATTATATATACTTCTTGCTAGACTGACCCTATGACAATATCACATTCGACCAAGATGATTTCTACATATTACCCGATAGATTTTCGCTTAATTACAATCCATTTATTGTAAACCCGCACTATTAATTACCAAAATAGTGGTAGAATTGTTTGAGAGAGAGAGAGAGAGAGAGAGAGAGAGAGAGAGAGAGAGAGCAAGAACATGTTAATATGGCCAGACGACACAATAGCTAAAATGTCAAATTGCAGACAAAATGGGAAACACAAAAGTACGTTATACTGATGAACTGCGTAAAAATATTTGGCTGGTTTTAGTAACTTACGTCATCCTAAGGAGAAGACGAGAAACAACCTTTAGATGTATAAGCATGGAACTGCTATGGCTTTCAATTATTAGTTGTTTAGTCACTTCATAAGGAGGGGTCCTAGTTAAAAACATGAAAGGAATCTCTCTCTCTCTCTCTCTCTCTCTCTCTCTCTCTCTCTCTCTTTCTCACACACACACACACACACACAAATAACTAACATCCAAGATTAGGCCTTCAAGAGGAAACTGAAGACTTTCTTATTCCATGAGTCGTATGACAGTGACGATTCGACCGTAAATGAGCAATACGTGATATGAAACGTTAAATACTCTTAAAGAATAAAGGTAAAACGACAGTGGAGGTCCTGTAGAGTGTGTGGTTCCCCTGCAGTATGAGACCGGGAAAGCAGCCGTCAAAGTAAAGTAATGAGGTTTATACTATAAAAAAAAAAACTATCAAAGTACAGTAGAGAGTCCGTCGTATACAGGGATTAAACCATGGTCTGAGAATTGACGTTGGATCTATCTTAAAGAGAGAGAGAGAGAGAGAGAGAGAGAGAGAGAGAGAGAGAGAGAGAGAGAGAGAGAGAGAGACTTACAACACAAGTTCGCATGATTATTGAACTACCGAATAATTAATTAAAATGAAATATAAAAAAAAACATAGCTAATAAGAAAACCTAATAAATCAGGATTCAATTAGATAATTAGCTAACACTAAGAATATATGATAATAGGGGGGAAGTACAAACACCTCCACCCCCCCACCCCCCTTCTACCAACAAGAAACAAGAATCCATCTATTTCCACAAAAAAATCACCCACAGAGAAATATTGAATTAAATAATGAATTTGATTTTATGAAAATATGAAAATTAAATTGTTTTAATCCTCAAATCAACACTCAGTATACCTCTAGATTATTTTACCAGCAAAATATACCATCTAAATACAAAGGATTATATCAAAACTTTAGTTTTCAAAATACTTACCGTAAATATTTTGAACAGGTTCTTCCTAACGTCGGCTGGTATTACGTGATATTAGGGTTGTGGTGGCCTGGTGGTAGCGTCCTTAGCTCATTTGGTCGCTTCAACCTCACCGTCCTCGTGAGCTAAGGAAGGAGGAGCCTATGGATATATCTGCTGAATCATCAGCAACCATTGCCTGGCCCTCCTTGGTCCTAGCTTGGGTGGAGAGGGAGCTTGGGCGCTGATCATATGTATATATGGTCAGTCTCTAGGGCATTGTCCTGCTTGATAGTGCAATGTCATTGTCCCTTGCCTCTTTCATTCATGAGTTATCTTTAAACATTTAAGGAGGGATCAGATCAGAAAGCGCCACGCCCCCTTTATGGTCCATCTGCTATATTGGTTGGTGTGTCGAGGAATGTCTGAAAGAAAAATCAAGATGTTAAAAGGGCCAAGGACAGACTTTGCAATACTAAAATTATAAGTGAAACTAACAACGAAGTGTTATGAAAAAAGTAACATATCTCAGTGTGTTGAGGAAAATGTCTTCAAGCAACAATAATTTAACCTAACCTCTCTCTCTCTCTCTCTCTCTCTCTCTCTCTCTCTCTCTCTCTCTCTCTACAAGATGAAGTTCAGCCAAACAGTTCTAGCGATTTATTAAACTATAGTCATTAAATTGATCTCCGCCATCCTTGTTAAATGCTTCGAGGTTTCCATCTACACATGGTGAAAGACGAAATATGGTGAAATTTCCAAATCTCTGACTAAAATAGAATTCTTGCAGTCTAGCTCTTGTATTTAGCTAGCATTTATAACAAATCCATTGCATTACCCCCGCCCCCCCCCCCCTCTCTCTCTCTCTCTCTCTCTCTCTCTCTCTCTCTCTCTCTCTCTCGTTTTAAATACTTGTTCACTCCATCTCTATTCTGACTAAAAATTAATCTAATTGTATGTAAAGCATGTATCTTTAAGGCAGAGAGAGAGAGAGAGAGAGAGAGAGAGAGAGAGAGAGAGAGAGAGAGAGAGAGAGAGAGAGCTCTTGTAAGTACTTGTATAAACGAATTTGGTCAAAAACCATAACAACACGGGGGGGGGTCCGGGAGCAATAAAAGTCTGAATGCACATCAAAACTTGCAACCACTCTTTGCAGTCTGGTGCAAAAATGTACAACTTCTTTTATGCCACGGGAGAATTTTTATCCTCTTTTGCAACCATTAAAAAATGCTAAGTTCTTTTTTGCTTAAATGTCAGACGAAAATCTGTTCAGTCAAACTGTTCGTAAGCTTGCTCAAAATATATTACTTTTACCCTTTTTATTAAATGCTAATTATCATAGATTTATTCATTAGCAGTGTTCATTGGCTATTTTAATTAATAGAGTATGTGTATCGAAGCCATAGCACGATAAATATTTTGTATTGAGAGAGAGAGAGAGAGAGAGAGAGAGAGGAGAGAGAGAGAGAGAGAGAGAGAGAGAGAGAGAGAGAGACATTACATTACTCTACCCTAATTGATTTACACTGACAACCTACTAAAGCAAGAACTTAGTTTACAATATATACAAGAACCAATCAAGTTATCAGAACCGGACGTCCAGAATATCTAAGAGAATTGCTGCTTATTGAGCAGCCAACAAATCGTGTCGACGCGAGAGTAGTTACAGATAGTCTCAAACTATTGGAACCTAGATATATGTCTATTGCAGGCTCTAGAGCTTTTAAATATGCTGCCACAAGAATATGCAACAAGCTCCCACAAGACATTCGAAAGACTGAAGATATTGTGGCTTACAAAATGAATCTGAGGACTTTCTTGTTCTCTAAATTCTTCGATAAATTGGATTTGACAATAAACGAGCAATATGCATTGTGTGAAATGCTGAATGCCTTGGAATGCATATTAAAAAAACGACTGAAGGTACTATAGAGAGTAGAGGACCCTAGAGTGATAGGACCAGAAAAGCAGCCCTTAATTAAAGTAAAATAACTACACCACCATCACTTAAAAAAAAAAAAGAGTAAATTAATAACTTAAATATATGTTATTTCAGATCGACAATGCTGGAACTTCTTTAATTTTATGAACGGTAAAATGTATTCGCCTTTGAAAATTTCTACAGTGACTATTTAACCATCAATCGTTGGGCTATCACAGCTGACTGATTGATTGACTGAGATTTCTCTAGCATCGTGACAGTCTCGTAAATGTACATCAGATATAACGAGAACTCGAGGGATAAACACAAGCTTAATACTCCTAAAACAACTTCGTACAATTCTCGATAAATTATCGTTTTTAAACTGCTGTTGTCAAATCGCTAACATGAACAGAGCTGATTCCAAGAGCAAGTGTGTATGGTGTTGCATTTTAAATGGTTACGTTTACATGATTATTTCCATATTGCCCTCAATGACAAATTTATTTAACCTAAAAATATGAAAAGTAGGCTATTCGTATATATAGAAAATACGCTGTGTAATACTAAGAGCTTTACACCCCTACTCTGAGCGGCCAGTTAAAAGACACCCCCAACCTCACCCCAACTGTAAGCAACAAAGGCGGGGTGGGGGGTGATTAATATAGCTCTTTGAAAGGTCATTGGTCACATGACCTACACTGAAATTGATATCAACGGTGTAGGGATCTTTAACAGACAAAAAGGTCAATCTAACACAAGGGGGATGTCAAGGATCACTTACTCAATACAGACTTAAATTACTGCTCCAGTACAGACTGGAGCTTCTATCGTTCTGGAGGCAGTAAATGCCGTCTCTGCTGAATAATTAAACTTACTTTGTTTGTTATTATACTCTTACGTTCATTATTCCCAGTAAATGCAATGGAATTATCGTTTTACATAACAGTTAATCCCTGCAAATTTCATTACGCTACGATTAAAGTTGTGGTCAGGAAGCTGTTCACAAACAAACACACAAACAAGGGGTAAAACATATCACTTCTTCCAACTTCGTTGGCGGAGGTAAAAAATTAAATAGAAAAAAAAATAAGGTGTCATTCTTCAGCACATTTCAATTTAGTGTGTTTCAAAATCAAGACAATTTAAATGAACGTAAATATGAAGTTTTATTAACTTCTAATTATAAAGAAAAACAAACAGGATTTAAAAAAAGATAGATTTTGCCAGTTTCACTCGTAATTACTCAAGTCAAGTCCGCTTTTTAGTCGCTAACCTTTGACCTCGATTTTAACCAACAGATTTTTAACGACTACAAGAACATCATTTACCTCAAGTTTAATGTTTCCTTAGACAAAAAATCTTATAAAATAAGGTAAGTCAACATACTCCCCATTTAGGTAAGAAACAGATCCTGAGCGATTTACCACAAAATCCTGGGTGATTTATCCCCGAATCCTGTGGGGACCTACCCCTTAATCCCGAGAGATTTATCCCGAATCCTGTGGGGGATTTATCCCCGAATCCTGTGGGGATTTATCCCCGAATCCTGTGGGGATTTAACCACAAATCCTGTGGGAGATCTTACGGGATTTATCCACGATTTCTGGGGATTTAACCAAAAATTATGGGGGATTTAACCATGAATTCTGGATGGATTTAACCACGAATTCTAGAGGGATTTAACCACGAATTCTAGAGGGATTTAACCACGAATTCTGGAGGGATTTAACCACGAATTCTGTAGAGACTTAACCACGAATTCTTGAGGGATTTAACCACGAATTCCGGAGGGATTTAACCATGAATTCCGGAGGGATTTAACCACGAATTCTGGAGGGATTCAACCACAAATTCTAGAGGGATTTAACAACGAATTCTGGAGGGATTTAACCACGAATTCTGGATGGATTTAACAACGAATTTTAGAGGGATTTAACCACGAATTCTAGAGGGATTTAACCAAGAATTCTAGAGGGATTCAACAAATTCTAGAGGGATTTAACCACGAATTCTAGAGGGATTTAACCACGAATTCTGGAGAGATTTAACCACGAATTCTGGAGAGATTTAACCACGAATTCTGGGAAGATTTAACCACGAATTCTAGAGGGATTTAACCACGAATTCTAGAGGGATTTAACAACGAATTCTGGAGGGATTTAACAACGAATTCTAGAGGGATTTTACCACGAATTCTGGAGGGATTTAACCATGAATTCTTGAGGGATTTAACCACGAATTCTGGAGGGATTTAACCACGAATTCAGGAGGGATTTAACCACAAATTCTGGAGGGATTTAACCACAAATTCTGGAGGGATTTAACCACGAATTCAGGAGGGATTTGACCACAAATTCTGGAGGGATTTAACCACAAATTCTGGAGGGATTTAACCACAAATTCTGGAGGGATTTAATCACGAATTCTGGAGGGATTTAATCACGAATTCTGGGAGGATTTAACCATGAATACTGGGGGAATTTAAGCATGAATTATAGGGAGATTTAACCAAGAATTCTGGGAGGATTTAACCACGAATTCTGGAGGGATTTAACCACGAATTCATGAAGGGATTTAACCACGAATTCTGGAGCGATTTAATCACGAATTCTGGGAGGATTTAACCATGAATACTGGGGGAATTTAAGCATGAATTATAGAGGGATTTAACTAAGAATTCTGGGAGGATTTAACCACGAATTCTGGAGAGTTTAACCATGAATACTAGGGGGGATTTAAGCATGAATTATAGAAAGATTTAACCAAGAATTCTGGAGGGATTTAACCACGAATTCTGGAGGGATTTAGCCAAGAATTCTAGAGGATTTTAACCACGAATTCTGGAGGGATTTAACCATGAATTGTTAAGGAGATTTAACCATGAATTGTTAAGGAGATTTAACCAGGAATCCTTGGGGATTCAATTCCGACTTCTAGGGTAAGATTATTTACATGTTAAGAAAAATAATATTGCCAAAACCCTTCTTTGACATCACGAAATTTAACGGGTAAAACTATCTGTTTACAAGACCAGGCTCTCCATATACTGCTAAAATATTCAAAACTATTGTTTTCCTCTATTACTTTTACATAATTCAACACAATTCGACTCATGGGAAATACGTTAGAGTTATAAAAAAAAAACTATGGAATTATAAAGAAAATAAACAAGCCTGGTTTCCTCACTAAACGACCTGGAACTGACATCATAATCAACCAAAGAGAAGTTCGTGAAACCAATGTACATTTGATATATTTGTTTAAAATACATAATAAATAAAAAATGGAGTTATTACTTAAAAGTGTCCATAAAATATACAATTCACAAATAGTGACAGTTTTGAGTAATTGTGAAAATTAGAAGAAACCAAATGATTTGCATAATTTCGCAGTCAATGGAGAGTGTGGAGTCTTTTGTAAACAAACATGAAGGTTAACAATGTTTTTTCCGAATGAAGACAAGACGTTTTAGGAAAACAAATCGAGAGTTTTGTGAAATGTAAAATTGCCTCTGAAGACATTTTATAAACAAAAGGAAATTAATGTGTTTACGATGGATATAAAATGAATATGAAATGGTAATAACAATACACAGATTTCGAGATTTTCAAATTATTATCCTAAAATCACAAATAGACCTAAATGTTCAAAATTTAATCAAAATAAATGATTATATTAACAATTACAGCTATAGATTAATAACACGTAATCAATTACACCATTTAGGATTTAATATATTATTCACACTTAATTAAACAGTAATATAAGCACATTGTTTAATAATGGACTTAATTATATCAATAGATTACACCCGTAAAATTGAATGCCATCAATATTAACCGAAATTACATCAATTTAACTTAATTACAGCAGGAATAATCACTTTAATTACATCGTTTATAATTAAATTAACGATAATGTATAAAAAAATACATCAATAATATATAAATCAGGTACACAAATAATAAGATCAGTTCGCTGTATTCATAAATTAAATAAATCAGTAATTAA
>NW_027169380.1:17500-20000 GCF_036898095.1 Palaemon carinicauda
AATTATTGAAAAACATTGAAATAATAAGACAAAAATCTAAACTAGATGTGCAACAAATCTAAAATATCAACGAATCTATGTGTTTTCTTTTAGTCGAATCAAACGCTGAACTCCCATACTATTCCTCTGAACACAAAACAAATCAGTTACAAAATCTATAGCAAACTTATATCTGAACTGAAGGATTCATTTCTACATAAGGTGTCAAAGAGAATGGTAAATTAACCCTAATATGGTATCTATCAATCTTGGCATTGGTGTGGTATCGGTTTGGTTTTGGTCTGGGTTTGGCTTGGTTTTAGTTTAGTGGTTTGGTTTTGGTTTTAGTTTGGTTTTAGTTTAGTGGTTTGGTTTTGGTTTTGTTTTAGTTTGGTGGTTTGGTTTGGTTTTGATTGGGTTTGGGTTTGACTTGGTTTTAGTTTAGTGGTTTGGTTTTAGTTTTGTTTTAGTTTGGTGGTTTGGTTTGGTTTTGATTGGGATTGGGTTTGGCTTGGTTTTAGTTTAGTGGTTTGGTCTGGTTTGGTTTAGGTGTTTGTTTGGTGGTTTGGTTTTGGTTTTGTTTTAGATTGGTGGTTTGGTTTGGTTTGGTTTGATTTTAGTTTTGGTTTTGGATTATTTTTATATTGGTGGTTGAGTTTGGTTTAATTTGGTGGTTTGGTTTGGTTTGGATTTGGGTTAGGTTTTGGTTTTGGTTTGGTTTTAGTTTGGTGGTTTGGTTAAGTTTTGATTGGGTTTGGGATCGGTTTTTGTTTGGTGGTTTTGTTTGGTTTTAGTTTGGCTTGGTTTGGTTTAGTTTAGGGCTTTGTTTAGTTTTGGTTGTGTTATGGTATTTGTTTGGTTTTGGTTTGGTTTGTTTCAGTTAGGTTTGTTTTGGTTTGGCATGGGTTTGGTTTTTGGTTTGGTTTGGTTTTCGTTTAGGTTTGGTTTTTGGTTTGGTTTAGTTTGGGTTATGGTGGGTTGGGTTGTCTCTGGTTTAGTTTGGGTTATGGTGGGTTGGGTTGTCTCGGGTTTAGTTTGGTTTTTATGTTGGTTTTGGGTTTGGCTGGGGTTTTGGTTTTATTAATTGGTTTTAGTTTGGTTTTGATTTCTGTTTGGTTTTAAGTTTGGTCTGGATTGGTTTGATTTAGGTGCTTTTTTTTTTGGTTTGCTTTGGTTTTGGTTGTACTGTGGGGTTGGTTTGGTATGGTTTGATTTGATTTGGTTCAGTTTGGGTTTTTGGTTTGGTTTGGAACCAACAATGGAAAAGAACACATTAAGAAAGTCAACAAGCTAAATATGGAAGCTTCAAAACAAAACTTTATTACCACACTAAATTAGAATTTCTATTGTCATATGATATATTGCATTCATATATCTAGTTGGCCACGTGGTCACTTTTTGGTATTCCTCCTAACAAAATTCCCGATAATTATAACTATAAACAAGTTTCCAACTCCATCTATTGGCCTCTGAGAGAAGCTTGGTTGTTCTGGTTAACTGCAGGGGAGGAAGGGTGTTAGAAAATTGTCATATTTGCAATTTTCTCGAAAGTTATAGTTTCAAATAAATTTCAGTATTTGCATTTAGAATTAATTTCCTAAACTGTTCTGCTGAATACTTATATAAAGGCTAATATGATTAAACTAACGACATTAAAGGCTGACTTTATTTTTCCCCTAAACTAATAATGCATTGGCCCATCATAAGCGAAATGAAGACCCTGATTACCAACAGAATACGATGCAATATAAAAATGATAATATATAAGTGGTTTGTATGATTATGTATCGCAAATCCTAAATTATATTCTTTATATGAATTCTAATAATTGGTGTTGATAAATGAGCTCAATAAATCGTATTTTCTGTGATTAATCGTCTTTTGAGGTTTCATAGGTTGGTACTCCTGACTCCTCCAAGGACACTAAAATAAGGTGTTGGAATGACGTCATCGTAAGTTTTGAGCAGACGAAATAGGAAAAGAATGATTTCATACGTTTAATTAGTGGATTAAACTTTGTCTTAACGTATTATTTTATATGCTCACAGTTAAAACGTTTTTATTACATAAATAAATATCTATACAAGTAAATAATATCTAGAATGGTACTCAGTGTACAAGAATTTCTACAAATTCGAACTATTTTCGTCAGTGTCGTACAAACTATTTCAAGTTTCGGTTGGTATTATCTTCAAGGATTTCCCAAAATTGTACACAGGCACGGAATGGACAAATAGCTCAAATTCTTAATTAGAATTAGAAAGTAACTAGAATTTAATTTATTTCTGAATATCACATCAGTGTCTCGCAGGAGGCTTCGTCAATTTACCTAATAAGAAAATAATGAAAACATTGAAGATTGTAGCTTTATAATAATAATAATAATAATAATAATAATAATAATAATAATAATAATAATAATAATAATAATAATAATAATAACAACCACCTTAAGCACTACACTAATTCTCCTTCATTATGTACAAAACCTAGATGTACTATCAATTACCAGAGATATTTG
>NW_027169380.1:25000-37500 GCF_036898095.1 Palaemon carinicauda
GCCTCTAATGCTAGAAGGATGGCACCTCAAAATAGAGGTCAAAGAGTCTCTAATGCTAAAAGGATGGCACCTCAAAATAGAGGTCAAAGAACATCTAATGCTAGAAGATGGCACCTCAAAATAGAGGTCAAAGAACATCTAATGCTAGAAGGATGGCACCTCAAAATAGAGGTCAAAGAACATCTAATGATAGAGGGATGGCACCTCAAAATAGAGGTCAAAGAGCATCTAATGCTAGAAGGATGGCACCTCAAAATAGAGGTCAAAGAACATTTAATGCTAGAAGGATGGCACCTCAAAATAGAGGTCAAAGAACCTCTAATGCTAGAAGGATGGCACCTCAAAATAGAGGTCAAAGAGCCTCTAATGCTAGAAGGATGGCACCTCAAAATAGAGGTCAAAGAGCCTCTAATGCTAGAAGGATGGCACCTCAAAATAGGTACATTTCTGGGATGACAAGGTAAGAGAGATAGCTTGTAGAATTGTGCTTTTCTAAATAGGGTTGTAGTTTAGCTAATAATAATAATAATAATAATAATAATAATAATAATAATAATAATAATAATAATAATTTTATATACTGTATATATATATATATATATATATATATATATATATATATATATATATATATATATATATATATATATATATATATAAAGAGAGAGAGAGAGAGAGAGAGAGAGAGAGAGAGAGAGAGACTAGTTGCTGACTGTATTAACTGAAGGTAAATAATTTCTTAAGACAAATTGAATACTGACATAACAAGACTTGTCATTACTTAAATTGATCACTTGCGACAGAAGCGAGACTGAATAATAAGGGAATGAGGACACAAGACGAATTTAAATAACCATCACAGACAGAAACACACACATACATTATTATTCTTGTAAATTTCCAGACAAGGGGGTCTCCAATTGGACGCAAATGACGAAACTACAAAGATCATTTTAATATAACTTTTTAAGCTGCGAAATGAGAGGTTTACTCACAGAGAGAAGAGATATGCGTAAAGGCAATCAATTCTTATTACTTTCCTCTCTCTTTGACCAATATTTATCATTGTTTCTTCTTATTCCCCTTCTTTCAATCCCTATCTTTTCCTGTATAAGGTCAGTCTCTAGGGCATTGTCCTGCTCGATAGGGCAATGTCACTGTCCCTTGTCTCTGCCATTCATGAGTGACCTTTAAACCTTTAAAACAACGAAGGAAGATTGTTTTCAAAACCATTAGTCTTTAAAAGACGAAAAGAAAAGAAAAAGTCGAATCACAACGAAACGCTTCATTTGAATCGATTGTTTCCCAGAATGTTTCGTTCTAAAATCGAATCGTTTGATCATAAAACTCTCGAGATGATGTTCTTTCGACTTCGCCACATAAAAACTTAAAATGATTCGATAAGTCTGTTCAGATTTTAGATGATATTTTTTCTTGCAATTTATATATCAACAACATATATATCACACGGAAGTGATTAAATTCGTGGTATTCCTTAAAACAAAAATTACCGATTATTTAATCTATAAACGAGTTTTCAGCACCATCTGACGGCAAACAAGAGAACCATTTTCGGGCAACAGCACTTTTAAAAGGAAGGGGAGAAAGGGTCTACACAACACTGATTTTTGTCATTTTCTCGTGAGATATCCTTCTATATATATCTCCTCATTTGTATTTGTATATTAATTGATTCATTGTTTTACGGTATTGATGTATTATAACGGATAGAATTAAGGTTATAACTTTTAACGTTACATAGACTTTAATTTCACCCTAAACCAATAATGGATTTTCCCCGGAAGGCCGACTTTAATTTTTCCCCTAAATCATCAATGGACTCGCCCACTATAGACGAAATGAATACCCTAAACTACGAACAAAAGACGATGTAATATATTAAAAAGAACAAATAAACGGACTCTTTGATCCGATGATCCCCACCCAGGTAACATACAAACATCACGGCCGAATCCTAGGGGATTTATCCATGAATGTTGTGTTGGTTTTCCCTAAACTCCTGGGGGGTTTATTCCTGAATCCTGTGGGTGTTTCCCCTAAAATCCTGGGGGGATTTATTCCTGAATCCTGTGAGTGTTTCCCCTAAAATCCTGGGGGATTTATTCCTGAATCCTGTGGGTGTTTCCCCTAAAATCCTGGGGGGATTTATTCCTGAATCCTGTGGGTGTTTCCCCTAAAATCCTGGGGGGATTTATTTCTGAATCCCGTGGGTGTTTCCCCTAAAATCCTGGGGGGATTTATTTCTGAATCCCGTGGGTGTTTCCCCTAAAATCCTGGGGGGATTTATTCCTGAATCCTGTGGGTGTTTCCCCTAAAATCCTGGGGGATTTATTCCTGAATCCTGTGAGTGTTTCCCCTAAAATCCTGGGGGATTTATCCAAATATCCTGGGAGCTTATTCCACGAATACTGTGGGGGTTTGCCACAAAATCCTGGTTGGATTTACGATTTGGTTTGGGTTTGGTTTGGGTTTTAGTTTGGTTTGGTTTCAGTTTGGTGGTCTGCTTTGGTTTTGACTGGGTTTCATTTTGGTTTTGGTTTTGTTTTAGTTTGGTGTTTTAGGTTTGGTTTCGGTTTGGTTTGGTATTGATTGGGTTTAATTTTGGGGTTTGCTTGGTTTTGGTTTGGTGGTTTGGTTTCATTTTGGTTTTAGTTTGGTGGTTTGGTTTTGTTTTAGTTTGGTGGTTTGTTTAGGTTTTGATAGGGTTTGAGTTTGCTTTTGGTTTTGTTTTAGTTTGGTGGTTTGGTTTGGTTTTGATTGGGTTTGAGTTTGGTTTTGGTTTTGTTTTAGTTTGATGGTTTGGTTTGGTTTTGATTGGGTTTGAGTTTGGTTTTAGTTTTGATTGGGTTTGGTTTTGGTTTTGCTTTAGTTTGGTGGTTTGGTTTGGTTTGATTTTGATTGGGTTCGAGTTTGGTTTTAGTTTTGATAGGGTTTGAGTTTGGTTTTGGTTTTCTTTTAGTTTGGTGGTTTGGTTTGGTTTTGATTGGGTTGGAGTTTGGTTTTGGTTTTGTTTTAGCTTGGTGGTTTGGTTTTGATTGGGTTTGAGTTTGGTTTTAGTTTTGATTGGGTTTGAGTTTGGTTTTGGTTTTGTTTTAGTTTGGTGGTTTGGTTTGGTTTTGATGGGGTTTGAGTTTGGTTTGAGTTTGGTTTTAGTTTTGATTGGGTTTGAGTTTGGTTTTGGTTTTGTTTTAGTTTGGTGGTTTGGTTTGGTTTTGGTTTTGATTGGGTTTGAGTTTGGTTTTTGGTTTTGTTTTAGTTTGGTGGTTTGTTTTGGTTTTGATTGGGTTTGAGTTTGGTTTTGGTTTTGTTTTAGTTTGGTGGTTTGTTTTGGTTTTGATTGGGTTTGAGTTTGATTTTGGTTTTGATTGGGTTTGAGTTTGGTTTTGGTTTTGTTTTAGACTGGTGGTTTGTTTTGGTTTTGATTGGGTTTGAGTTTGGTTTTGGTTTTGGTTTGGCGGTTAATTTGGTGGCTTGGTTTGGTTTTAGTTTTTTTGTTTGGTTTGGTTTTGATTGGGTTTAGGTTTGATGGTTTGGATTGGCTTTGGTTTTGGTTTGGTTTTAGTTTGATGGTTTTGCTTGGTTTTAGTTTGGTTCTAGTTTGGATTGGTTTTATTTTGGTTTGGTTTTAGTTTGGTTTAGGGTTTTGTTTAATTTGGTTGGTTTTGGTTTGTTTTGTTTGTCAGTTTTTTTTTAGTTTTGGTTTTATGATTTAGTTTGGTTTAATTTTGGTTATTTTTGGTTGGGTTGGATTAAGTTTGGTTTGGTTTTAATTTTGGTTTTGGTTCTGGCTGTGGTTTGGTTTGATTTTTATTTGGTTTGGGTTGGTTTGGTTGTGGTTTGGCTATGGTTTCAGTTTGGTTAGGTTTGTTTTGTGTTTTATTTGGTAACAATTTGATTTTTATTTCTGTTTTTTCTGGTTTTTATTTCGGTTTTGTTTGGTTTTATTTTGGTTCTAGTTTGGATTGGTTTTATTTTGTTTTGGTTTTAGTGTGGTTCAGGGTTTTGTTTAATTTGGTTGTTTTTGGTTTGTTTTGTTAGTCAGTTTTTTTTAGTTTTGGTTTTATGATTTAGTTTGGTTTAATTTTGGTTATTTTTGGTTGGGTTGGATTAGGTTTGGTTTGGTTTTAATTTTGATTTTGGTTTTGGTTCTGGCTGTGGTTTGGTTTGGTTAGATTTTCATTTGGTTTGGGTTGGTTTGGTTGTGGTTTTGGCTATGGTTTCAGTTTGGTTAGGTTTGTTTTGTGTTTTATTTGGTAACAAATTGGTTTTTATTTCTGTTTTTTTTCAAGTTTTTTTCTGGTTTTTATTTCGGTTTTGTTTGGTTTTAGTTTGGTTCTAGTTTGGATTGGTTTTATTTTGATTTGGTTTTAGTTTGGTTTAGGGTTTTGTTTAATTTGGTTGGTTTTGGTTTGTTTTGTTTCTGTCAGTTTTTTTTTTAGTTTTGGTTTTATGATTTAGTTTGGTTTAATTTTGGTTATTTTTGGTTGGGTTGGATTGGGTTTGGTTTGGTTTTAATTTTGGTTTTGGTTCTGGCTGGGATTTGGTTTGGTTTGATTTTTATTTGGTTTGGGTTGGTTTGGTTGTGGTTTTGGCTATGGTTTCAGTTTGGTTAGGTTTGTTTTGTGTTTTATTTGGTAACAATTTGGTTTTTATTTCTGTTTGGTTTTGGGTTAGGTCTGGATTAGTTTGATTTTTTTCTTTGCTTTGGGTTTGGTTTGGTTTTGGTTGTAGTGTTGGGTTAGTTTGTTATGGTTTTAATTGGTTTGGTTCGGTTTTTTTTGGTTTGGTTTTATATTGGTTTTGTCTGCCATTTTGGGTTGATCAGGTCATGTAGTACAGTTTTCTTATTTAAGATTGATAAACTTTCTTTTTTTTTCCCACAGTAAAAATATCGGTACATATGTCATTGAAGAAGGTTGTGAAAACTTCTGTATCCTATTGTAACAATTAGTATATTATCTTGGGAGTGTTTAGCATAGTAAAGTGCAAAGTTACTGGGTGTGTTCTTTTACATGGTTAGACACACATTGGCGTATCATAAATGCATATTGTAAATTGTAATGGCTATTGGAGCCATGTTCCTATGACTTTACATTACAAATTTATTTTATATACTACTCTTATGGCTTCTATAATGCGAATTGTTACATGGAAAACATTATTGTGGATTTGTTGAAAAATGCACATCCTATAATGAGTTGAATCTATGAAGTGTCCTTGTACACAGTTGGATAGTCACAGAAGACAGTAAATCTGAATTTGGCGATCTTTATTCATAATCCTCACTCTTCTCTATACTGATTTGTAAATGTTATTAAGATATATCTTTTTATCATTTACTCAATGATTATGATACTGAAAAGGGAAGTAGTAAAAGGATGTTGTAGCGAAGAAAACCAGCTCATCATTAACTCTTGCAGTCAGAAAGATGTGACTGTTATAGCCCTTCTGGTTGCTTGGAATGAATCCAGAAGTCCACGCCAAGTCACTTATTAACTTCCACACCCTACTATCACTTAGTGACTATTTGTTGAGGAACCCTTGCTGGGACAAAGTCGGGTAGTTCTATACCAACCAACCATAAGGGAAAGGTTAAAATTAATGGAAAATGTGATGGCTGAATTACTGTAAAATTGAATATCTGTAAAATTAAATGATTTTGCCCCATGGTCCTGTAATATAAGTGACCCTGGAATCAGCTATGCCTTTAAACATGTACACGAAGTGCAAAGAATCTCTATATATAACAGACCACAAGATAGTAAAGAGTGGAGATCATTTCTTACAAGACTAAGGTGTAAAGGGGAATTAAGTAATTCCACACTTTGCTAATATAAGTACACATTGGCAAAGCTGCCAATGTTATCATGCTACATAATCATAAAAGACTTTGTACCTGACATGAACATACACACACATACATACACACATATGTATGTATGTATATATATATATATATATATATATATATATATATATATATATATATATATATATATATATATATATATCAGCAAAGCTGCCAATGTTATCATGCTACATAATCATAAAACTTTATATGTATATATATATATATATATATATATATATATATATATATGTGTGTGTGTGTGTGTGTGTGTGTGTGTGTGTTATGTGAGTGTGTGTGTGTAGAGTTTCATGGAGAAACAAACTGACACCACTAGTACAGAAAGTAAAGATTAAAAATGCTAAAATTTTCAAGTTATATGAACTAATCTCCATACCATCGAAAAAAACAAAATTCAGTGGAATATATAAAAAGCACTTTATATATATATATATATATATATATATATATATATATATATATATATATATATATATATATATACATATATATATATATATATATATATATATATATACATACATACATATATATATATATATATATATATATATATATATATATATATATATATATATATATATATATATATATATACATATATAAAGCAAGAGAGAAGACACTAAGTTATTTATGACAAAACACTTTACAAAGGATCAAGAAAGCAAAAGAAAAACTTCAGAATTACTCCTGCAGTTATTTCTGACCCACAGTCTTCCAACTGTTTTAGATCCACAACAAAATAATAATGTATAGAGCTCAATTGTTTAAGATACACTCAGGCACATTATTCTATCTGTTTCCTTATTTCCTTTCCCCACTGGGCTATTTTCCCTGTTAAAGTCCTTGGGCTTATAACAACCTTCTTTTCCAGCAAGGGGTTGTAGCTTAGCTAATAATAATAATAATAATAATAATAATAACAAGTGAGCAAGTCCTGAACGCGGACATGGTCCTCGTAGAGGACATACCTCCGCCAAGGTGACCTAGAGCGCCATATGTCCTAGAATCATGAATTGATGTGACTTCGACCTTCACATGACCTTGACCTTCACGTGACCTTCAAGTGACCTTGACCTTCACGTGACCTTGACCTTCACATGACCTTGGCTTCAAGTGACCTTGATCTTCAAATGTACTTGACCTTCACGTGACCTTGACCTTCAGGTGACCTTGACCTTCACGTGACCTTGACCTTCACGTGACCTTGACCTTCAAGTGACCTGCTTGACTTTTGACCTTCAAGTGATCTTTGTTCATTTGCCACTGATACTTAATATGACATTGATATAATGCACCAATATGACCTTGACCTTTGACCTTTATAAATTTGAACATCACCCATGGGTTGCGCCTGGACTAGGACTTCCCTGTTGGCTTATGCAAAAGTCAGTGCTTTATTTCTGTCTCTTGATATGGCCACTTATGTCATAGTGACACCAGTGACCCCTGTGACCTTGACCTTGGGGTGACCTTGACCAAAATTTAATCAGTTCTTCCATACACATTGGGGAACTACTTGGCCAAGTTTGAAGTGATTCCGTGTAGAAATGTGGCCTCTACGTTGTCCACAGACAGACAGACAAACAAACAAACAAACAAACCGAACCGAAAACATAACCTCCTGGCGGAGGTAATAATAATAATAATAATAATAATAATAATAATAATAATAATAATAATAATAATAATAATAATAATAATAATAATAATAACAGCAAAAGACTGAGCCCCAAGAACCTATAGAAAGTGACGGGAATATTTTCTATGTCCATAATGAATGTCTATGTCCCTTGGTAGTAGGACAAAGGATAAAATATTGGAATCAGTGCTGTAAGTGTATGGTACAGTTAGATGTCTCTTGAATTATTATATAAACAATTATGAAGAAAGAAAAATAGCAAGGCTACGAGACCAGAATGGCTGTGATCTAGTTCATGAGCATGACCTGATGTTGTTTGCATAACTTGGGTCAGTAGAAAGACCTGAATATTCATTTAGCAATAATAGATGCAATATAAGTTCTATCCAATGCCAGCATACAACCTTCATTTGTCACAAATATCTACTGAAGGAGAAAAGCCAAGTGATGGCATAGTGGCATACTGAAATTCAGTCTGACTGACAGTAGTTCACTGTTCTTTGTACAGTAGAGGAATTGATTTGGAGTGACAACAAGGAAGAGCCAACAATGCCACACTAATTTAATTAATCATCAAATCAAAACATAATTAACGTTTTTATAAAAGATATCACCCTTCATGAGGAATGACAGGAAATACCATCAAATTGTGTTTCTTACTCATAAACAACAAACACAACGACCTTCCATCCATAAGACTTGAAATAATTCCTTCAATACAAGCCGAGTCAATCAAAGAGTAATGCCTGTTGTAATGACGTTGATAAGTATGTAATTAAAATGGCAAAGCATTGGTAACCAGAGGGACAGAGAGTAGGAGACACACACGTTGCAATTTGTAACAGCATTTCTATATTTTTTACGTAACATAATCCCTGGAAGTTTCATTACTCTACGATTAAAACTGTGGCCAGGAGGCTGTTCACAAACACACACACACACACACACACACACACACACACACACACACACACACACACCACACTAGGCGAAGACATAACCTCCCTCCAACTTCGGTGGCGGAGGTAATAAAATAGAAGGATGTTATGTGATTCTAAATCATGGATTTTCACAAGTAGTATTTTCCTCTAAAGCTTTTTTATAGATCTGTGTATCTATTCGACGTTAGAAGGGCAATGCCTCATCGCTTTGTTACTTCATCATTCTAAATAAAATCAGCCTTAATTTGTTTACTTCTCCTTCTTGACATATGTTTTTTCATAGCAGGAATCCAAATATATAAGCCTTATTCATAGTCTTTAAGGTATAATGCCAGTATGATAGAAGGCAAATTACATTACATTACGCTGCCGAACGCTACCTGACCGCTTCGGACGAAATGTCGGTAAAGAATTTGTCTTCCTAACCAATTTAATTTGAAATATATCGATATAAACCTTAAATAATGAGCATACGTACTACTCGTGTACATTCTTACCATGAAATAACTTACATTAATAAGTTGTCATACGAATTAAGGCCGTTTTTACGACACAGTCGAATTATCGATAGCGTAGCATTACAGATCATAGAAAAAAACAATAGAAGATACGAGTTATGAGATTTGTGGTTACATTTCTATGAATAGCTAATCAAGCCTTAAATACTTATTATCAAAGTTACTGTTATCATTATTACTACTACTGTATCATCATAATTACTACTGCATCATTATCATTAGCTCAGTAAGCAAAATCTTATTAAATAAATGAAACAAAAAAACATGACGTCATCACATCCGATTGACAGAAATCAAACGGAATTAAGCAAGAAATTCTTCCCAACATAATTACAATTCTACAACCAACATACGTAAAATAATGGTAAATACCTCAATGCAAAAAAAGCAGGAACAAATAATAAACCTATATCGTAACTCAGTTCTAAAAGAAAACATTGTAAGTTAACATAAGGACCAAATATGCAGCCCCGAGACTATACAATAAGCTCTCGCTAGACATCTGAAAGACTGAAGTTATTAAGGCTTTTGAGAGGAAACTAAAGACTTCCTTGACATACTTTTGACATCGATTCTTGAACAGTTATGTGAAAGATTTACACTATTCCATAGTATCACAGACTACATTTCACAATTGTGGAACCAATGCTTAAATGAGAACTGTTTTGTATCACACTGGTAAATGTGAACTTTAAATTCACAAATTCACAAAGTACCCAAGTCTGTGAACTCTCCCAAATGTGTACGTCTCCTTAAATTACCATTATAATTTGTATAGAATCTCCTATAAGTCTTTCAGGGTTAAAACTAACAAAAACACTGGTCCTTTATAACCCCCTTTAGGTAATTTCTAATATTTGTTGTTAGCTATTATAGATAAAAACATATTTGCTTACATAGAAAATACCTTTAAACTCTTCCATGAAGCCACACACAAATTGACAAAAATCTAAACTGGTTAGACAGAACTTGTTATGACCTCGATTGAGATTTACTACATGTCGTGTAGCCAAAAAAAATAGTCCTGACACGAGAATAGTTACCCAGTTTCAAATTATTGGAACCTAGATATATGTCTACTATAGGCTCTGGAGCCTTTAAATATGCGGCCAAGGGACTGTGAAGAATTTTCTGCACTCTTCTTCTTTCAATCGTAATTTTAGCTCTCTTCTACTAATGCTATAGCTACCCCTTAAACGTTCTCTTCTACATTCAATTTTCTTTAACAAAACATAGGGAAGACTAATCTAAACTTAAACTTGTTGACAGTGGGCACGCCATGCTCGTGACGTCACAGCGTAGATACGCACAACAGAGGGCCTTAGTGGTAACCCCGGCGTATGTTGGTTCTTTCCTTAAACTACGTGGGCCGAGATTACATTCCTAAACTGAATTTTTATATAAATTTCAATACTGCTGAATTAATGCATCTTATATTTCTCAATACCAATTAAGGTTTGTTAATTTTAAGATGTATGCCCATCGCACCAGTCCATTGCTAATTAATCATTTTAAATATTAATTTTTAGCAAGCCAGAATAGGTAGGATTATTGTATATATAAACTCCCTTAGAGCAGCAAGATTTCTCTAAAGTATTTAGTACAAAATCCTGCCTCCTCCGCACTCCTTGCAACAATATATTGCCCTGTCCTGAAGTCCCGATATGGCACCCCCAATGGATTACCGCGCGCATCATGACCGTCACTTGTTTGGCAAGGTGAAGCCAGGTGATCTCCTCGACCTGAGTGTCGAGCCCATTCAACTAGAAGCTGTTGTGACCGACTGACCGGCCCGGTCAGTTATTCCGTGCACCTCTGGCTCACCCCCATCCCCCTCTTCCAAAACGTGACTCACCAAGGAGTCCTGTGGCTGCCGGCTGAAGACAGTGAAGGAGTGGAACCTGGGAACCTTGATTACCACAAACGAGGATTCTTGGGGTGAGCCAGGCAAGAGTGCAAAGTGCAAAGTGCGACCAGGTCAACAGCTATCACGGGCATAGGACTAATCTCAAAGGAGTGCAGGTACTACATCAATGGCCATTTAGTTTTCCCCCATTTTTTCTTAGCTTAGACTAATTTTAACTTGATAGGGAACCTGGCTTTTACACTATTCGGACTGTGTGCGGTGGGATTGTGTGTAAATACTTTTCTTGGATATTAATTTCTGGTTTGAGACTAGCACAGTCTCTGGGTCACGTGGGCCACGTGCCTGACCCTATTTTGATTTTTGCAGACCACGTGTCTAACCCATCATTTTTATTATTTTTAATTGCTTTTAATTTGCATTCCTTTTATTATTCCATTTTGGTGTTGTTAAGATGTCCGTTTTCTTTTAATGTAAATTTGTGAAATAAATCAATATTAGGTTAATTAAACCTCTTTAGTATTTTTGCTCCCTCATTTATTTAATTCAAAATTCAAAATTCAAAATTCAAATTCTTTATTTCAGCTGTAGAGCCATATACAAAATATTACAATAAAATTAATAGTTATATACAAATATATTAGGAGTAAAACAAAAGGTCTAAACACAGAAAATGTGTTTAGACCACTCTTTAAAAACTAATGATTTTTTAAAACTATCACTGTTAAAAATTGCACAAATTAAGTGGTTTTTTTAACTCTTTGCTCTCTGAAACAAACTTACAATACATTTTCTCACTAATTCATCAAATGTTGGTATTCCTAAAGAAACAAAGTGTCCACTTACTCTCGAAAACCTTTCTATTCCCATCAGGTACCTAAAAGAGTCATTGTAACATATTTTAAGTTTTCGTAGGGTTTCCCTTTTACATTTCATTGCCAGAGGCATACAATACAGGGAAGTACAGAAAGATCTGAACAAATGTACTTTTGCCTCATCATTGCACATATGAAAGTTCCTTAGCAACATATTGCCTCGCAAGCATTGCCCTCGATAGAGTGATGCAATATGGTCATCGTCCTTTAGATTGTCATTAATATTCATGCCAAGATATTTACATGACTTAACGACTTCCAACCTGACGTCATTAATATAGAGTGACGGTTCACTAAATGATATAAAATTACAGGGTTTTATTACAAGAACTTTGGTCTTGTCAGGATTGGCTTCAAGATAATGGTACTTCAAATATTCCATACTTTTATCTATGAGTATTTGCAACGCTTTTAAAGATGGGGCTAAAAGTATTATATCATCTGCATAAAAGATATGATTCACCTTGACCTCTCCCACTGTGCAACCACCTTCCCTGCTGAGGACCTTTGTACTTAAATCATCCACATATACGGCAAACAGAAGTGCTGATAAAACACTACCCTGTCTAATACCACAACTGGGTTTAAAAGGAGAGGAAAGACTATTACCCCACATTACTCTAAAGTCCTGAGTTTTGTACCAGTACTGCAGCAGTGCTATAATGTAAAATGGCACATGTCTTCTCTTTAAAATTTGAAATAATCTTTCATGACACACTTTATCGAAAGCCTTGGACATATCCATTGCGCATACAAAAACTGGTGTGTTT
>NW_027169381.1:0-122500 GCF_036898095.1 Palaemon carinicauda
TAATAATAATAATAATAATAATAAATAACTTTCAACAATTTGAAATATTTTCTATGTGTTTTATTTTTATATAATTTTCAAAAAGGACAAGAAAATTAGGAAAAAATTCTTTTAAAATTTTATTTCGTGGAATAAAAAGTAAATGGTTATTTATATTTATTCTTTCGTAACCTTTGTTTGTCTATAAGAAATAATAAATGTAATTAAAAAATGTTCCATAATTCACCAACACCCCCCCCCCCCATCATTTGAATATCCATTACCCACACACAATGATGATATCATACAAGGTTTATTAATCACCGATAGAATTCTTTTGCGTAAAATGTTTGAAGGTCTCGTAAAGGTGCCAAATATTTTAAAAATATAATTATTCGAAATGTTCCTTGGGGAGATATTACTCCAATACCATTAAATTTTCCAGATGAATTTAGAAAAAAATATCCCTTTGATTTTGTAGCAGAGTTTACTACATTGGGCTGTAATATGCTCAAGTGTTATAAACACGATTATAAAAAACCATGTCTCGAATCGTATATTATTAATGACAATATACCAACGTGTGGTGAAGCCTGCTATAAAATTTACGAGGAGTTTAATGATTTTATCGCAGAAAACTTTAAATTGACTAAAACAATCAAGAATTCTTCTTTAGATGCTATTAATAAAAGACCAGAAATATTTTTTGAAACATTTTCCATAGAGAAACATTACCCCGATGGTAGTGGTATTGAAAAGTGTTATTGTGGTATGCAATTGACAAATCTAAAAAGATTTGCTATATTACCATCATCAAGGTGGATAATAAATGATGATAATACAGATAAAAAAGAGAAGGATTTGTTATCTTCTAATTTATCATCCCCCTCTTCATCTTTTTTAACCAAAGAAAGTTATTTAAAGCTTCGTGTCAATGATCCAGCCAAGGTGTGTGATATGTCTGGATTGGTGGATGCTCCACCTTTGTCGTGGGATGTGCAATACCAAAATATAAAATATAACCAAGAATATTGTCAAGGATTTCGTAAAGATTATAATGCTGAAACGGATACCTGTGAAAAATCGGCGCATAGGAAAGTTTTAGGATACGTATTTGGGGATGCAGTTATGAATCAATTGTCTGATTCAGATATAGTTCAGTTATCTACAATACCTATTACATATATTATTAAATCTGCCACAACAGATGATAACGATAACGAATTTTCCCTAAACCCCCGGTTACACTGAAAAAAAGATCAAACATAAAAAGATTGAACTGGGATTTTTTTACCAACAAAGCAGATAAAATAATCAAAAGACTCGAAAATGTAACTATCATAAAGCCCCAAAACGAAAGAGATGTGGGTGGTTTAATGGTAGGCCATTATAAAGGTATTATATCATCAAAGGTGGGGGAAGATGTTGGGAATGCTGCATTAGAAATAATACGCTCAATGGGCGAGACTATTTTGATTGAAGAAAGCATTCCTGCGTCCCCCGTTATATTGGCGTTTCTTTTAAAATATTATACCAAGAATTATGTTATGATTACTACAAAAAACATAAACACTGCTGTTATTTTAAGAACAATAATCTCAGAAGTATGGATTCAATTAGCTATCAAATCCTTAACAATGTTAAGCTCAGCAGCTAATACATTTTTGTCTTTGGGTGTATTAACAATCATTCCAGAAATTCTTCTCGTAAAATATAATGTGGGTGGGTATAATCGCGAATTATCTCGTAATCACTTAGAACTTTACCGCCAGGAAAATGTAGATTTAATTTTAAAACAATTAGCATCAAACAATGAAAAGAAAAAGGGATCATTTTTATCACCACTTTCTTATATTTCTATTACCAATCAACAACAAGACGAAGAAAAATATTCAAGGAATATAATATCTCCCCTCATAACACCAGAATTTATCTATAACATATGTATCATCAACTTTCATACCACATTTCCTGAAAATATTAATGACATTGGAAGGACGGGTATAGATCCGAATGAAGAAATGGCGCTTCTTTTTGAATATATTTCTTTATTAAAAGTAAACAGTTTGGGGCAATACATCAACATTCAAGATTATAACGATTTATCAATAACGGATACAATGTTCACAATCTTTCAAAACGACAAAAGTAAAAACAAAATAAATACAATATCACCAGAATCTATTTTAGAAAATAGCACAAATAAGATTAAGGAAGAAATTAAAAAGCTTACTTATGATGTTACAAGTTTAGATTTAAGGCAAAAAATTGTAGGAAAAAATTATGATTTGTATATATTAAAATTAACGGCTTTATTTGCGCTTATTGTTTGCATTTTTATGTATGGATTAATGTGTAATTATTGTCATCAAAATAAATTCAAGATTTTGGGTGGGGTTATTATTACATTGGGCTTTATAGGGTGTTGCGGGGTGTGGTTTTATATATTCAAGCCCCTGATAAACAAACTAAAGTAAGTTAATTCAAACTTTCCAGCGATAAACATTGATATTTTTTCTGTAAATATCGCACAGCATTCATATTATCCATAGTTATTTCTGGTGAATTAAATTTTGTCATAATTTCATCCTCGGTATCATTTAGATGTGTATAACATATTTTATGTAAGCCGTGAAGGAAATTTTTACTCATTTTCCTTTCTACACTAGCATGATTATTGTAATTTTTGCGTGGGACCAAATAATAGGGACAAGCCCGAGTTTGACAAGCATTTGAAAGTAATCCTGAGTCTCAAAAATTATTATAAACGGTCACAAACGAATCATTTGTAACATCAATACCCCTTTTTTGTGCCTTGGATATAATTTGTTGGCGCGTCATTGGTTCTACTATTTCGGTGTGTGCGTTTAGATATGCCTTGATCCACGCTTCCTCCATAGTTTTTGTAAAATTTAATTGAAACTGGTCGCTAATAATTTTATAATGTTCATTTTCAATATTTTCATAAACAAACGTATAGCTCCGATCAAAATCCTCTATTGGATTCTGCATACGAATACGGGATGATGTGTGTCTTAGGGTGTGGCATGTATAAATAAAAATATTCTCTTCGCTGAATAAATCATCAACTTCAAGTTCTTTTAGTCCTATGTAACGCGAAAAAAATTTCAGTGTTTGCCAAGAGATATCACCCGCAGATGCTACATTTCTTAATTGTTCAATTTTGTCAATGTATACTTTTGGTACAAAGTTGTACAATAAATCACCGCTTTCATTCGTAATTTTTTTAGCAACCTTAGAAACTTCTTCTAAAGTATAAAACTTTTCTAGTATATTCTGAAAATTATATTTATTATAAAGATTTGATGTTTTCTTTTTAATCAAATCTGTAATCAACTCATCCAATGATTCTATATAGAAATTACAGTAATATTTATTTGACGATCTATCTGCAGTTGTAATACAACGTCCAATATATTCAATGAGTATTAATTTCATTATACCAATTATATCGTTATTTGAAATTATAGATTTTTTTGCTTCCATAAAAAGGAAATATACTGGTTTAATAAGAGATTCGCATTTTATGGTTTTGTTATATGAAGGAATTATTTCTGTGCTTTCGGTCATTAATGCTTGTGTGGTATTATTTGATAACGCATTACAATAAACGATAAATCTCCTGTTATTCATATACAACTCTGCTGTAGCCTCAATGTCTTCCATACGATTTTTTACGTGCTCTGGGATAGGAAAGGTTTGAATTTCGAATAAACTTCTTATCCAAGCTACCGCCAAAGCGGCTATATGTATGTCGAAATCAATAATATACGGATTTTTTGTAATCGCAAATGTTGAGCACATTGCATATATTTTAGTATTAACAATTGGTTGCATAATTTTGGCGTGTTTAGAAGAAAATATTGGAATAATGGCATTAAATTCTGTTCGTCGGTCGTCATATTTAATTTTCACCTTCTTATGATCCCCTTCCTGCATGTGTGCGGAACCATAAGATTCTAATGCTATTTGACTCATTATAATATAGGGTGATGTTACTATATTTTTAACAGAGTATGACCAGGGGTTTAAAGATACAGAATCTCTCGTTGGTGCAAATACCGGAATTCCAGAAATAGTAAATGATTTTAAAAAATCAAATTTATCAAATGTTTCAATCATTTCTCTTAAATCTCCATCCTGAATATCAGTTACTGTAGAACCTATTGTAATGCGGCAGCACTCGTCCGGTGATACGCTAATATTCTTTATTTGTTCCATATTTTGGGAGAGAACTTGAAGAAATACTTTAACATCTGAATGATAATCCACATCGGTATGTCCCTTAAGTCGAAAAGATTTTTCTTTATATTTATTTCTAACAACAGATGTAATCAGTATATCTTTGGCTAATTGTATTTCATTTTCATATTTTGCCTGCATTAGAATATTTTCCAATTTACGTAATTGCTGATGAAACCGATCTTCATAAGGTATATTATCTTCGTGTTTCTTTTGGTTATTTTTTATCCTCTGTTTAATAGAATATTTATGTTCTTCTTTGGGTTTTTGTTTTATGTAAAATTCAAATATTTTATTTTCTAAATCT
The DNA here is from genome assembly GCF_036898095.1 of Palaemon carinicauda. Taxonomy (NCBI): domain Eukaryota; kingdom Metazoa; phylum Arthropoda; class Malacostraca; order Decapoda; family Palaemonidae; genus Palaemon; species Palaemon carinicauda. The sequence continues at coordinate 4,550 of NW_027169381.1, forward strand.
ATTACACCTTTTGGTGTAGTTTTATCTAGTGTGTGTAGTTTAATAAGAGTTGAATGCCATTGACAGAATATTTCTTCCATAATTTCTACCGTGCCTTCTATGGACTTTAAACATAAAGTCCCAATACAATTTTTATATCTTATTTGAAATTGATCAAGATTTTCTATTTCGTGGGGCATGTATATCCAATCACCCGCGTGGAAATCATGTTGCGCTGAAGATCCCGGCAACAAAAATCCCGGTATATTTAAACTTACCACGGAGGAATGATTGCCCCGAGAAAGTTCATCACCGATATTCTTTATCACTTCCTGTATCTCATGGTCGTTTTTAGCCCAAAACAATGAAGGTATATTCTCGTGACCATTATGTAATTTTGAACGTATGTCTATGCTATATTGAACTGGAAAACTGCCACCAATACCAAGAATGAAAACATTGCACATTTTTTCTTTGGGAAGTTTCATGTCTTTGATAATAGATTCTGGATTATTTTCACACGATACGGTATGGTGTCCATCTGTAACTAATAAAACATTTATATTCTTTTCTTCACATTCATATATTTCAGTTTGGATTGTAGAGAGGGCGTCTGTAAGGTTTGTCATTCCCCTATCAAAATAACTATTGTTTAGTTCACGTTCTGGTCTTTTTTTTACATCGGTCGCAAAGGTGTATACGTGAGTAGTTCCCAAAAGTTTCGGAGCTATATGATTATTCCATCCACCCATAAGATTTTTCCAACACGAGCACATAGAACCTGATACATCAATCATTGCTATATTGTAAACGTCTCCTAAATCATTTAAATCTAATGATGGTAACTTTAAAAAATAATGAGGATTATCTTCGTCTTCTTTTAAGATGCATAATTTTGCATTTAAATTGATTTGACCCAAATCCTTTAACTCGTTGTGGTTGTGGGTGTTCATGGTTGATTGGCTGGCTTAATTTTTTTTTCTGTAAATTACTCCACAAAAAAGTATAACGGCAGTAGCAAATCACAGACGTGTGTTTATGATAGAAAACAGTGCTATAATACTCGAGTCAACTTTGTCGCCCTTCCATTTATATATGCATCACATAAATATTATCGCCAAATCTATAATTTGAATTATCAAAAAAAATTTTACCACGGGAAAATATCATACAAAAAAAATTTCTTTCATTTAATATTTTTGTTATTTGAATTTTTTAACTATATTGATAGTAATTTTATTTTATATTATTACAAATAAACATATATAACACAAAGAAATTCTATTGATTGTTTATTCATACCAGTTTTAATTTCTTCGATAAACAACATAATAAAATTGTTAGAGATTAATTAATCATGGAAACCGAGTCCACCGATTGTCGAATAATATTAGCTTTTAATTATTTTAAAACCGAAAATACTGGTTCTTATGAAAATATAAAAAAAGATGGACGTCGAAAATATTATATTAATATTCCTATTGAAATATCATTTATAGTTTTTGATTGGAAAACTATGATTCGACACGAAACTAAAAATTTTGTTATATATAATGAATATTCTCATTTGGCCTTTGATGGTGCTTTAGATGAAATTTATAATACCGAATCTAATTTTTGTCGGGGGGAAATATCCCACGTTATGGGTAAATACAATATCAAGCATGTATATATATTTGGTAATCACGGTAATGCTAAACGGGTAATGAAAATATTAAAAGAGAATATGGATATAATTATTCATGATATAAAGAATTATAACCTGTTACAAGATATAAGACACAGAAAAATAATAGACACATTACAATTACTAGCAAGACAATTTATTATGGATAACCAAGAAAATAAACAACTTACATTATATCATGAACTTTTGACTAAAGAAAGTCGCTTTTCCGAAAATAAAACCATTTTAAGGAAAGATAAATTTATGCCCGTTTGTTTTTTGAATGAAATTAATTACCTTAACTTGGCTTTATTTAGACGAGTTTTTGAAATTGAATTAAAACGTAACAATGCCAATGAAAACCAAGTTGAGTTTTTACTGACAAGTATATTTTTGAGCTTAATAAATCCAAATTTTATAAAATGGCACTGTGATTCAAGCTGTAAAGATATAGTTAACATTAGTTATATGACTGGAATTTGTATATATGCTTTGTGCAATACATATCCTCTAAATATTTCAAACGACTTGAATATTTTTTACCACCAATTGTTGCATAGCCACGATGCCATATCAAATATTATCAAAGAAATACCCATTGATCACAGTGAAACCAAACTTGCTGAGAATTTAAGTAATTTTATTACAGCATCTATAGAAATTTAAAATACTTACAAAAAATAAAAAATTGATAAATGAATAATTCTCCAAAATTTCAAGACGAACAATATCGTATAGAAATCTTATCTTTAACGTGCGGGTTGCCCAATTTTATAAATCCAATTGATGATGATAATTTTCAATGTATGAAAATAAATGGCAAGAGTAATATATTAAGATTGTATCCTTACCATACAACCATAAATACTTTATATTTTATTGGCAATGTAAAAGATTCCCTGTTTATTAATAAAAAAACAACAAATTATTGGCCTTTATTTATTCAACTCCTCATCTAATATATATTCAACAAGAAGATGGAAAATCTATTTCTGAAATATTAAATTTCACACCAAAATTTAGAGAACACTTTTCTGAAATTGTGTATTTTCCAACGTTAATTGTACGATCATATGATGGATACTGTATGGAATTTTTTAAAAATATTTGTGACGACCAATTATATTTAACCTTGGGCGTATTTTTGAATAGAGATAGCGAACAAAAAACCGAAGAACTCCATAAACGCAAACAAAAACACATGGATATGTATATGAGATTATTAAATGAAATCATATCAGTATATGTTAATGTAAAATACATACCCTATTTTATACACCCCGATAGAATAATAATTGAACCAATAAAAGAGGGACGCATGAAAATTATTAGTTGTAACTTATTTACTCATATATTTTCTCCACAAAATAATAATGCTAAAATATCAAGTGGAACATTTTCCCGTCCCCTATCTTTTAATAATAGTAATGAAAACATTCTTTCATATTTTCCTAATAATAATAATAATAATAATAATAATAATAATAATAATAATAATAATAATAATAATAATAATAATCAAACACAAGTCACTTTTATGTTAAATTATAATTCTCTTTGTGTCTTGTTAGATTTCTTTCATAGTGCTTTTGTTACGGCTTTGTGGATTTTTACGACTGGTAGATTTCAACAATTAACGTTGGTTGGGCGAAATATGGTATTTGATAAAATTGGTTTAAATAAGAATAAATATAAAGGAAAAAATAAATTGAACCTAAACGAAAAAGAACCATTAAATAATGAAAACACTTTTTGCAATACCAAGAATGGTTTTTGTAAAAAAATTTTGAATTGTCAAATTTCTCAACTATTACATAATTATGGGTGTTGTCACCTAATAAAAACAACTCCAAAGATTTTAGCCGAAGCCATCGAATCTTCCGTGTTATCAAACAATGTTCGTGAAACTGAAAATGTCGTCCAAACAGAATTTCAAATTTTTAAAGAATTCATTGATCAATTGTATCAACTAATACCAGCACTAGAAATAACTCCTTGAGTTGTGCGTATAAATAATATGGCGGTGTATTTTCTATCTTTTTGTCATAAAATTTAAATTGAATTAATTGTGGGTTTAAAACCCAAGGTAGATATAGAACTATAACAAAAAGGGATGATTTTTTCTTTCATTAAATAAAAGGAATATATACAAGTCAAATAAACTTTTATAAACATTTATTATATACTGTATACACACAAGTACAACAAAGATATAAGAAAAAAAATTATAATATTAATAATAATAAAAATAATAATAAATCGTCAAACAAAAAGACAACATCTTACGGTATTATGTGTATTGAATCTACAAATCCATATAAAACTTTGGTGTGCGTTTCACCATCTTACGCAGCTATTAATTTTCTTTTAAAGAATGAAAATAGTAATGATAACAAAATAAAATCTACTGCATTTATGAATACTAACGAGAGCCATAATGTGTTGCTTTCATCTTTTCCCTATGGGAGTATTGGCGAGGGACAATATAGCTTACCACGAGTACACACATCGGTGATTGATCAAAAGAACAAAAAGTTTACAAAATTAAGAGAATTTACAGAAGAAGGAAAGTATTATTTATCAAATATTCAAACAGAGAAGTTTAATGAGTGGTTAGACAACGAGGATTTTTGTGTTTACGAAAAGTGGATTGGATTAGATAATAAGCTCTATCAAGCAGAATATTCGGTATTGGTTGTGAACGATATACATTTAGAACTAGAAAAAATAGAATTAAACAGTAATAATGTAATTTCACCTGATTACATTTTTAATAAGTTTGGTTTTTTCGTGGAGATATCCCAGGATACAAAGGAAAAATATATGAATAGGTATGAAACTCGAGATACCAGGATCGATTGTTTAAAATTTACAGTCTTTATGCCATTATTAGTGGCACTTAAATATTTTCAATGTAATCGAGTAAAAACAATACAAAATATAAACTCCCCAAAAATATTCAATATTATTCAAAAAATAAAATAATTTCTACACTTATTATTATTATTATTTTACAAAAACAATCCAACTAATAAATTTCTACACACAAATAAAGCAAAAAATAGGGTGTGTAGTGTATGTATGTATATATATATAAGGAGAAAATGTATTTTGTTTATCAAACACTAGTTACAAATTTATATAAAGCCAACATATAAGGCTCCGTAAAATTTCCTAAATATAACAGGCAACCATTATTATACACAATACCAACCCTATAACGTTTAGTTTCGATGTTATAGCTAGTATATATGTAAGCTTCATCTGAACGATATATAAACACGTGTAGACTTTTTAAAGCATCTAAACAAGTGTTGGGTGGGTATTTTTTACCATCAAGCATAAGCCTTATCCAATATCGTGATTCTTTTATATAATTTGCCGAAGATTTACCTTTATTGCTGTATGGCCAATCTGTGTATTTGGATGATAATCTATTGGGAATATCTACTTTATAAATATCTACAGAACAACATTCCAAAAAATTTTGTATATATTTTTTAGCACCAAGGAATTCATTGACCATACGTTCTTGTTCTTCCTCTGATAAATCTTTTGGTTGGGAAAAAGTTGTTGCTAGAAAGAGCATATTACACATTTTATGAATAGTAGAAACATAATCCTTTTGTTTTGCCCGAAATATATTCATTGTATTTTCCAAATTGTCTTTGATTATTGATGGTTTTTTTGTCGCCTGAGGACAATAAGGCAGTTCAATATGTTCTTCGGTGTAGTTGGTAAAATTATTATTCTCTCGAATCTCTTTGATGAGATTATCCAAGTCTTGGTGCGTTTGAATTAATGTTCGTGTGTCTTCCGTGCCCAGGCTGATGGGGCTGGTTGTTGGTGAAGTCTGGTTTTCTTGATTCATTTTGTTGGGGTAAGTTGGTCCTACGACAGCGAAGGCTCTTTCTATACTGTTGCTGTTACTCTTTGGTCAGCGTACTTTTATACTCGACACCTAATAAAAGATCGTCGAATAAAATCTCGTTAGTAATGTTCAATCAAACATTTCATTGGTCTTTTTAGACCAAAAAAAAGCAATTTAAATTGTATTGAGCTCATATTATGATAATTCATTCATGAAATGAATATAAAATTGTTCTGCAAAACGATTTTATGTTTTTTATAACAAATGCATTTTCTTGTGCTTCTTTAATCAAAGATATTATTATTATTATTATTATTATTATTATTATTATTATTATTATTATATTATACAAAGAAATTTTTTTATCCTGTAAGTTATATCATGATTCTTCGGATATGTTATGGGTTATGGTTTTTTTTATTTGCCTATAGTATATATAAAGCAATAAACAGAGAAGGGGGGGAGGTGGAATGGGGGGATTAGTGAAAGAATTTCAAGTAAATATGAATTATTCCCCAACCAATGAAATTTCCCAAGAAATGAAATTTAGTGAGATGATTAATGAAAACCAACAACATTTAAACGGCACAAGGAAAGACTTTGATGAAAAAAGATTCTTAAATATATAGAGTTACTTTCAAATTCCCCCAATTCTATCGATAATAAAAAAGATAAGATATTATATTATTATGTCAAACGCCATTTTTGTTTGAAAAAATATAAAGGAAATTGGGTAATAATTGACCAAAATAAAGAGAACGACGAAAGAATAATTCCGTATATATCTTTTGAAGAAATTTATGACACGATTAAGATAGCACACATAAATTCTTTACACGGAGGAATTAAGAAAACCTTTAAAGCTTGTAAAAACTATGCTGCAAATATTAAATATATCCACGTAAAAATATACATTTCTAATTTCTGTTCAACTTGTAAAAATATCAAAAAAAGAAAAGCAGAATAAAAAAAAACAAAAACAAATATAAAACCAATTATATCTTCAGAATTTGGGGTAAGGGGGCAAGTAGATTTGATAGATATCCAAAAACTTTTAAATGATAATAAGATAAAAGATACTAGCTGTAGATATGGTCTAAACTATCAAGATAATAAAACTAAATTTTGTGTACTAAAGAGTTTAAAAAATAAAAATGCTCAATCTATAATCGATGCATTGAGGAGTATATTTGGTATATTAGGGGCCCCCAAAATCTTACAAACGGACAATGGAGGCAAATTTGTAAATAAAACAGTTAATGAATATTTAGAAAGGGTGTGGCCCGAAGTTAAAAGAATAAAAGGCAGACCCTATCATCCCGAAAGTCAAGGATCAGTAGAAAGAGCCAACGGAGAAATTAAACGAGCCATAGAAAAATACATTTCTTGTAATGAAAATAATACGATGCACATTTCTAGTGCTTTAGATTATATTATGTTTAATAAGAATATTAGTTATAGTCGTACGCTAAATGCCTCATCTTACTTTGCGTTGTTTGGTACACAACCACCAGTAAACATTAATTTCCATAATATTTTTTTGTCAGACAACGACAAAGATAGTTGTTGTGATTAAATTAGTTACAAGAACATTTTATCTATTTATTTTATTTAATGCATTTTTATATTATTTACAATAAATTATTTGCTTATAATTCACATAAAAATAACCAAAGACAAAAAAAATAGGTAATATAAAGGAAAACAATAATTATATGAATAATATTTCATGCGCGCCACCAATATTATTTATACGTCATAATCTATATTTTTGTATGGTTGGTCATAATTACTTTTATTATTATTATTATAAAGATATTTTATGTATAGTATATAATAACTTATACCAGTTTTTATTTGTAATACTATTTAAGATGGAAGATCAATTCATGGACATCTTAGATAAAATAAAAAACCATAAAATAATATACATAGTAATCGAGGGAAATATTGGTATCGGCAAATCTACTTTATTAGAAAGGTTTAAATCGCAACTAAACAAGAAAAATGTGCGCTGGACGTTTTTACAAGAACCTACTGATGAATGGTCAAATGATACAGCAAACAAAAACAACCTAGAAAAATATTACAAAAATAAATCTGAATTTTCAGAAGTATTTCAGACTGGTATTAATTTTACATATATGAAAAATATAATTAATATCTTTTATGATATAATTCAAAATGAAAGGACCGAGATAGGACCACATATAATCATTGGAGAAAGATCTATTTTAAGTGGTATTGAAGTTTTTAGTAAACTGCACGCCGATAAGAATCTATTAAGGAAAGATTTCTATGATTTAGATAAAAATATTGCATAAAAAATGTTATTGTTTAACCCAGATCTAATTATTTACTTACACGGACTAAATTTTGATGTAATGTTGAATGATAGAATAAAACGCAGAGGTCGTAAGGGCGAGGAAAATATTGATATAAATTATCTAAAAGAAATAGATAAATATTATAATGAATTATTATTTCCAGATAGCCCAAGTGTGTGTATTTCAAACAAAAGGAATATATTATCACTAAATCTAGCTAATGAATATATGAACAAATTTGTAGTTCGGGTAATTAAACTTTTAACTGATAATTTAATGGAGGATAAATATTATAATAAAATGTTTGGGGAGGATAAATATTATACACAATAAAATGTTTGGGGCAATATAATTTTACATCCATTTATTTGTTTATTTTACAATAAGCGTATGCTGGGGCGTTGAAAGAGATATTTTTTTTCCACCAGATTCAACGCACAATTTTAAAACCTTTTTATATTTTTCGAGCATATATATTTTAAACTCTTTTTCTGGAATTTCCGGTAATATCCTATCTATTATTTTTTTGGCTTTATTTTCATCTAAAGTTTTTCTATCTTCTAGAGAGATTGCCTTTTTGATTATCGGAAAAAGCCAAAAATCGCAGGGAGCCAATTCAGAACTATAAGATGGATGTGGCACTTTATATTTGAAATGAGTGTCGATAAAATATTTTATCAAATTACACGTATGAGAAGCAGCATTATCGTGATGAAGTCGCATTGTTTTACTTTTCCACAAATCTGGTCGATTGATTTCTATGGCCCCAATCAATTGCTGGAGAACTCCCAAATAGTATTCATTTGTTAAAGTTTGATTCAGTGGAGCATATTCGTGGTAAATGATGCCTTTGTAATCAAAAAATACAGTTAACATGAGGTTTTTGTATTTTTTTTCGGTTGCATCATAAATTTTTATCCATATTTCGTCTCCTGTAATAATTTTCCTCGGTGAAAGACGGGTTTATATCTATATCAGAAAGTATTTATTTTGCAATCGTTACACGGTTTCGTCTCTTTTGAGGACAAATATATTGGTTTTGTGGCAAGAACGACGAAGATTGAGAATGGTTTTTTTTTTTCGTTTTATTGATAGATAAATTATCTGTTTTTGTTGTATAAGTTGTACGGGGCCATTCTGTTTCTTCTTTATTTGTGTTCGATAATTGTAAATATGTGGACTCATTTGTTTTTTCTCTTTTTATTGATGGTAATTGTGAATGTACCATATCAAGAAAATAACGATAGTTTTTTGTGTGGTTTATTTTTATGAAATGTATATAATCATAAAAAAATGTAAGTTCTTTTATCATACTCCTCATTATTATATCGTCATTAAATTTTTTCCTTAATTTTTCTATTATTTGTGTTGCTGAATGTCCATGAGTATAATAATCACATAAAAATGCTAAATATCTCTCACTTAAAACGCTCATATTGAAATGAAAATAAGGAAAGTTTTATATATAAAGCACTTATCGCGTGATATGAAACCAGAATGAAGGGCGAGAAATTTATCCCTATCTCTCTCTCTCTCTCTCTCTCTCTCTCTCTCTCTCTCTCTCTCTCTCTCTCTCTCTCTCTCTCTCTCTCTCTCTCTCTCTCTTCTCTCCAATTAACTTTACATAAAATTATATAACCTTACAATGAAAATGAGAAATAATTTAAGAATATGTGATTTAAATTTATTTTATAATACAATATATATTTACAATTGTAAAATTATTTCGGTTCAATGTTCTTTGTATATATATGTTATTGGTTAATCAATTACCAAATTTTCCAAGGACGTTGCCGTTTGTAATAACCATCATAGTAAATATATTATTTTGTAAATTTAAACAATCGTGTTATTTAATTTAACCACAAAAAAACAAAATCTATTTGAATGTTTGTTATTACAAAATTCTGATATACCACGAGGCTGTTAAAAAAATTATAATAATAATACCATTAATGATTCATTACTTGATATTAACAAAAATCTAGGTAAAATATTTCAGGTATAGAATATGAGATATAACTTTATTTTATAATACGATGTACATTTACAATTGTAATACCTTCCATACTTTCGCGTTTACAACAAAGCCCATTTTTTTCAAAAGTATTAGATAAAATGGAATTAATTGTCTCCTCTTCATCAAATATTTTTTTTCAATATACTTTACCTCAATTTCAAGTGAGTAAGTATCTTTCGCCTTTATAATTTTTTTTATTGCGGGCACAGTGGATTTTCAACAACACGATATACACCGGCCAATGACATCATAATTTAATATATCACATAGATGATTGTTGTCTAATATAATGATATTCTTTATGTCATTTGAAAGCAATACAAAAATTTCAATGTTACTTTCAGATATTACAATCATCAATTTATCAATTGGTTGTTTTTTTATAACATCAGTATTCATTTGTGTTATACAATTGTTGAATATTACAAACAACTTTAAAATATTTTTAAATTCCTGACTGATACAGTTTTTAACTTTATCATTGATAATAACAGATTTGAATTTTTCTAAAATGTCTGGAAATTTTCTGGCAATCGAATAACATATTTGTTTTTTAAGTATATGTGTGTACTTGTTGCCACCAAACGATTTCATTTCATCGTCAAATCTTTTGACCCGAACAATTTTATCGAGAAAAATTTCCCATGGTTCATATTTTGTTTGTTTGAAATATGACCTTAGGTAATTTAATTCATCATTATTATGGAAACTGTAAAATACAAATATTTTACAGTTTACATCTGACATATTACAAGCTGTTAAAAGATAACTCAACAGAGAGTTAATTATCTTATCAAAATGATGTGTGTGGTATTTTATGCTTAGTTATATGTTTTTATATCCTCTACTTAACAGCTTTTTCATTTCTGGTATAATTTTGTTGATACTTTGTTTAGAGTCATCAATTATAAAGATGGCATCGCAAATTTTCCTAGGAAAATTTTTAGTTGTGATGCTTACCAAAAATTTATGTTCTCTATTCGCGTCTCTTATTTGTGAGGCAGGAACAATATCCTTCTTTTTATTTTTCTTTACATAATCTTCGAGATTGTATATCTCGATATTCAAACTACATTCATGTCCGATAAAACACCTTTTTGAGGTGAAATTAAATATATCGAAAAAAAGGTGTTTCATTTTTAGAAACTTCTCGTGCATATTTATTGTTTCTTCTTTTTCATCGTTATCCTGTGGGGTCGACGAAATTTCTGAATCCAACAAAAAATTATTATATTTACCACCATCTTCTTTATCATCATCATTGTCTTCATATTTTTCCTCCTTTTCGCTGGTTACTACTGTTTTTTTCACTAAAATGGGGGCTATAGTTTTGTAATCTCCGTTTTTTTTGTTAAAAAATTCTCGTTGTCTTTTTCTTTTTCTTCTTCATCATCGTCGTCGCCGTCGTCATTGTCGATATCCACCTTATCATTTGATTTTCTTTCTTCTTCTTCTTCTTCTTCTTCTTCTTCTTCTTCTTCTTCTTCTTCATCATCGTCGTCGCCGTCGTCATTGTCGATATCCTCCTCATCATTTGATTTTCTTTCTTCTTCTTCTTCTTCTTCTTCTTTTTCATCATCGTCGTCGCCGTCGTCATTGTCGATATCCGCCTTATCATTTGATATTCTTTCTTCTTCTTCTTCTTCTTCTTCATCATCGTCGTCAATAATCTCTAGCTCACACAAGTCTTCATATTTTTCCTCCTTTTTACTTGTTACTACTGTTTTTTTCACCAAAGTTGGGGGTATAGTTTTGTAATCTCCGTTTTTTTTCACAACCTAAAAAAGGGTATTCATTTTTTTCACAACCCAAAAAAGGGTATTCATCATAATATAAAAGTGGGTCGTAAAATTCTTTTGCGGCAGTGGGTAGTGGAGAAAAATAATTTTCCTTTAAAAATTGTCAAGGCGTAGGAAGATTGTACTTCATTTTTTTGAGGACGGAGGGCTCCTTATCCACGGATCTCTTTACGTTTATTCTCTTCATTGTAAAATGAGCCCCGTTGGCTCGCCTTTGTCCTTTTATTGTTCAATATATTGTGTGCTTCCCCACCAAGTAGGTTACATTAACCTGTTTAATAAAAAAAAATATTTGAATATATATTTTTGCCACAAAAAAATTTAATGTGTGTCAACCACCAATTGTGTATTTCAGTTAATCAAATTAGTAAAAAAAAAAGAAGCGTGAAAAATATTATTTTTCTCTTAAAAAAACTCTTAAAAAAACCGTGACAAAACTCAAATCCCCAAAAAACTACAATTTTATGAACTTTTGAGTATAATTTTATTAACTTTACTACAAAAGTTAATAAAATTCCTATATAGGATTTTATTAACTCTATAAAATAACAACATTTGTGTCACGCTTTTTCTTTCAAATTGTAAATATATATATTTTGAAAAATTCATAATTCGCGTTTACTTTGAAATTAAACCATAAAAATTTTCATGGTGTTGATAGTAATTATAATGATAAGGCTATAATGAATATTTTTAAATGATTATTACTATTATTGTTTTTTTAAGGCATTAAATCGGGTTTATGATGACCTCTGGTAATAATTGTACCCGTTGTTGTTTTTTTTATTCTTATTACATTTTCATTTAAATAAAAATTCTCTTTGAAATAAGACTCGTTTTCCTCCAAAATACTTTTCCACGGACAAGTTGGAATTAAATAATACTTGAAAAATTCACGGGGTTCATTACTATTTTCTTATGGCAAACTTCTAACAATAAAATATTTATCGCTATTATTTTCATCCTCTGTATATACTTCAAAGTTTTCCTCTATAATATATTCTCTATTTGGTGGACAAAAATAAATATCTAAAAATAAATAATCACCCATTTTCATGTCGGCAAATTGTTTAATTTTTAATTTGTCATGATCAATATTCCATAAATATCTGAATTTGGCGCTATTCTCATTTACAAGGCGATATTGTTGTTGTTCTTCTCGTGAATAAAGATGAAAATATGCTGTTTTTGGCAACCAATCGGCTAAATTTTCTATATGAGTAGTAATTGGTTTATTTTTTTCCTTTTCCAATACAATTACATAATCTGTTTCTTGGATTTCTTCTAAAAAATCATTGTATGATCTGATTATACGCAAACATTCACAATTACCGTCTGGATTTAACACCAATGTAAATAGTTTTTGTGTGTTTAAACCATAAACTGTAAATATACTATCGATTGGTATTCTACGGCGGTTTTTACGAATAGTATCCCTAACTTTAGAGTAATAGAATATTATATATTTATCGCTTGGAATGTCATCACAAAGTAAAATTTCAAGATCATTATACCAAAAATTATCAATTTTTTTGAATAAATTAACTTTGATGGGATTCTGTACGTCGTCCATCGTAACAATAACTGAAAACAACAGAAAATATATGTATATATATATAAACTTATATTACAAAATAATATATAGAAAATAGAACAAAATCAAATGAAATATATACATTTAAGAAAATTGAATATCTAAGAAAAAAAAATTCAGTATAGTGATTAGAATTGTAATCAATGTTATGTTAGACATCTCATTCTCCTTCAGAGAATGGGAATGGGTAACGAATAAATAAATCATTTTTTTTTGCTTTTCTCGTAACTGATATATAATATTTTAAATTTTTAAGTTGTGGTTTATTGTCACTTGGTGTCTTGTTTTAATATTTTTTAGTGGTTGGTTCTTGGATAAGAATTTTTCTGTTTTCTATTTCTTTTTCATCACAATTCTTGAAACAGAGAATGTCTGCTATTGTTTCACGTTCATTTGAAAAATTCATAATTCGCGTTTACTTTTTTCTTAGATATTCAATTTTCTTAAATTTATATATTTCATTTGATTTTGTTCTAGTTTATTTATATTATGTTTTATTTGTATATACATATACATATATTATCTTTTGTTTTCAGTTATTCTTACGATGGACGACGTACGGAATCCCATTAAAGTTAATTTATTCAAAAACGTTCATAATTATTTGTATGGTCTTGATAAAAATATTTTGATTTGTGATGACATTCCAAGCGATAAATATATAATATTCTATTATCATGAAATGATAACAACCAAGTGTAAGGTTATTTGTGAAAAAGGTGGCCGTAAAATGCTATTCGATAGTATGTATTTAGTTTATGGTTTAAACTCTCAAAAACTATTTCCATTGGTGTTAAATCCAGAGGGTAATTGTGAATGTTCGCGTGTAATCAGATCATACAATGATTTCTTAGAAGAAATCCAAGAAACAGATTATGTAATTGTATTGGAAAAGGAAAAAAATAAACCAATTACTAGTCATGTAGAAAATTTAGCCGATTGGTTGCCAAAAACAGCATATTTACATCTTTATTCACGAGAAGAACAACAACAATATCGCCTTGTAAATGAGAATAGCGCCAAATTCAGATATTTATGGAATATTGATCATGACAAATTAAGAATTAAACAATTTGCAGACCTGAAAATGGGTGATTATTTATTTTTAGATATTTATTTTTGTCGACCAGATAGAAAATATGATATAGAGAAAAATGAAGAAGTATATACAGGGGATGTAAATAATAGCCATAAATATTTTATCGTTAGAAGTTTGCCAGGAAAAAATAGTAATGAACTCCAGGAATTTCTCAATTATATTTTAATTCCGTCTTGTCCGTGGAAAAGTATTTTGGAGGAAAATGAGCTTTTATTCAAAGAGAATTTTTATTTAAATGAAAATGCAATAAAATTTAAAAAAACAGCAACAGGTACCATAATTACTAGAGTGACCTTATCATCACCAGAGTACAATACAAAACATAATACACATTGTCCGATTATGTAATTGTATTGGAGAAGGAAAAAAATTGAAAAAAATTCTAGTTATTACGAAGAAAATTTAGCCGATTTGTTCCCAAAAACAGTATATTTTTCATCTGTATCTATCACACGAACCACCACAATATCGCCCTGTAAATGATAATAGCGCTAAATTTATAAAATATTGATCATGACGATTCAAAAAATTAAATATTTTTAGATATTTGTTTTTATCTTCCAAATAGAGAAAAACGAAGAAGTATATACAGAGGATGTAAATAATAGCCACAAATAATTTATCGTTAGACGTTTACCAGAAAAAAATAGTAATGAGCTCCACGAATTTTTCAAGTATTTTTACATAGTGAAAGTGGACTGAAAAGGATTGAAATTGTGGATTTAAAGAAACTTACTAATAAAAAAATTACGTCATCTTGCCATTTACTATGGTTGAGTGGGAAGTGAATGAAATTTAAGGATATTTCACACTGGAAAGGCTTTTTGCCTTTCCTTAATTTAAAGGCTACCTCATCTGATGCAATAAACAGTGTATTACATTTTGCATCTGATTCATGTAGAAAAGCGAGTAAGAGTGTGACATGTGTTACTTTTGACCAGCCACTATAATGGAAGGCAAGGGAGATTATGTACTCTACTGAAAACAGTTTGAATTTAGGTAAAGTTTTCATGCGACTAGGTGATTTTCATCGCTTAATGTCACTTATGGGTTCTATGGGGTACATCATGGCCGGTAGTGGATTAAAAGAAGTGTGGGAGACGCTTTATGCACCTAAATCTACAGACAAAATGATGACAGGACACAGCAGATTTTCCCAGCGCCCTTCGAGCACATCTGTTAACATATGCTGCATTAGGCCAGCACCAGTAAAAACCTTGTTCAGTTTTTTATATCAACATTACATACATCCTCGTGTTTTTTCTCTCTTAAACAAGTAACTTTAACTTGGTTTGGAATTTCCGGTTTGGGAATTATTTGGCATTTTATTTGTTATTGTTGTTGTTGTTAACAAAGATATATATCTGCTTGTCAGGCAGACATAGAAATAATTTTTTTGTGACATATTCTGTTAAAGAGTTGGTATAGAATTTGAATCACACACATAGTATAATCAGATTCATTAATATTATTGAAAACAATTGGTATGCTAGGCGGGGTCTCCACCAAATCCAGTCAGGTTTGGTTGTATATATCTCAAATTATAAACTTCTACTTTATAAAACGTTCTGTAACTATAATGTGGACAAGGATAAACAAACCTCAAAAAAACAAAAAAAAACGACATAGTAGTTAAACTTATAAATATATTATACGTTTTTACAACGACAACTATTACAAACAACAGAGTTTATATAATTGATTATATATTTTTCACAATTTTTTTGTTAATATTTATTTGTCTGGCATTTAAAAAAGTGGAAAGGGGTAGTGGAAACCAAAATGATAATAATGATAATATTATTGTTGGGTGAAATTTTACCGGTATAATCATGGTCTGGACTTCTATCCATCAAAGTACATTATAAAATCTTTTGTAATAGTTTTCATGCTTACAATGGCTCGGTGTATAAGATTTATTGCTACATCTAAAAGGTTATCCAATAAACAGAAACCATTACTTTTGTTTAACAATTCCATATTTTCGTGTTCTAACAGACCAATGTCTTCTCCTTCGTCTATTTCAATAGATTGACTGTTTTTTTTTATTACACCGATCTAGATTTTATTATTTTGCCCTATTTGTTATTTTTTTTTTTTGTGAAAATTATTTACACTACCACCAATTATAAATGAGATTCGCCCGCCAACCAACCAACCAACCAACCAACCAACCATCCAACTAACTAACCAATGGACTGGTGAATTTAAAGACTGGTACATTGGATATATATATATAGTCATCTTTGAAACTAATTTTTTTGGTGTTGCTACCTATTTATCCAGAAATTAAACAATGGAACGGGCAGTAGAAAACCACAATCATAATAATGATGATAATAATTTTGTTAAATGGAATTTTAATGATCCCCAATATAGCTCAAAAGTTATAGAGGATAGCTTCAAAATGGAAAATAATACAAATATCAGCGACAATGAAAATGATAAGAAAATAATTTCAGAAAATAAAGATAACGAAGAACAACTTATATATATACCAAGATTAATTTTAAGCGAAAATGTAAATTTACAATCAAGAAATATAAATTTCTTTGTTGATATAATATTTTTCATATCTATCATTTTGTATTTATATTTACCTAATTTGATATATTTGATAGTTATATTCATTTGCTTTATGTATAAACATATAGAGTATAAGAACCCCCCTCTATATTAAGTAATAAATCATTAACGTCGTTATTATACTTTCATTTATGTTGTATGGTTATATAATTTTATGTAAAAGTTAATTGGAGATAGGGGGGTACGTTTCTCGTTCTTTATTCTGGTTTCATATTGAAATTATTTTAAATCCAAAAAATGAAAATATGCATTATTTATCTAACTCCCCTAATAATAACATTAATTTATTCCCTTTGGAAAGTTATAAAATATGTATTTTATCGGCATTTACTATTAAACTATATAAACTTGCTTGGCGGAGATGATCGCTGGGATGAAAAATATACTAATATTAATTATTGGATTAAGAATCAAACCAGTAAGCAAGAGGAAGGGGAGGGGGATGATATTATTTATCAATTTATATCCAACGACGATAATAATAATATTAAAAAGTCATCATTATGTACAGAGACAGCATTATTTGTTTCGCCCAAAGATAGAAATAATCCAAATATATGTCAAAAAATGAGTAGAAAGGTTTGTGGGATAGATTCAAACGCCATGAAATTAATTCATATCCCAGATGATAATCTTCATTCATATGTTGCTGCTAATGGAATGCAATTATTGTCGGGCGAATCTTATTGTGTATATAAAAAACCACCAATTAACAGAGGCATCGAATGCAATGAAATATGGGGATATTGGAAATATTCTTCTATGCATGATAAATGGAAGTGTTACTCAAAGGTTCCTGGTATATATGATGCTGAGCGCAATGAATTTAATCCTTGCCAAAGAGATGATAAAGATGGTAAATTTACCATTGATAATAATATTATTTCTCCAAAGGAAATACCCCAAAAATATAAACCGTCGGATTTTCACTGCACAGAATTTCAAGATAGATGTGGATGTCGTTGTGATAAAACCCGTGGGTTTATTTTTAATAAGAATTTAAGCAAAACGACATGCTTTAAAGATCCGTGTTTGGCGGCATTACCCCCATTTTCAGCTGCACCCGGATATAACTTAGAAACTGGGCATTGTGATTGTGGTGTTTTCTTTAAGAACATATTTAATGACATAAAACAGCCATGTACCGCGTGTCCATATAATCGTCCAACATATGATAATAAAACTCATACATTAACTGTTTATATAAAATGTTATAATCACAATGAAAGGATAATTAGAGGAGCAGAAGATGATAGATTTGCTTTATTTCCATGTGAAAGCGATGAAGATAAAATTCGTGGATGTAGAAAGGCCTTTATTCGTGTCAAACCAATATATAAAGCAGACAAAGATGGCGAAAAATTCGAAAATAGAATCTTTTGGTAATTATCATTGTCACCATCTGGAAATATTGCATCCAAAGCCTTGCTGTTTTGACCATTAAGGCAACTTCTTGCTCATGAGTGTTAAATTTCTTTACAATGCTATTTACGATAGCCAATTCCTTTGCTGATGTTGCAGTCAATATTTTGTTATCATACTGTTGAAGCATGGACTGAACCTCTTGTTTATCCTCATCAGAAATGATTGCACCAGATATAAAATGCCAAATAATTCCCAAACCGGAAATTCCAAACCAAGTTAAAGTTACTTGTTTAAGAGAGAAAAAAACACGAGGATGTATGTAATGTTGATATAAAAAACTGAACAAGGTTTTTATATCATTTATTATATATCTGATAATTTAATGAAGATGTCTGCCTTTTTTTATTGTGTTCTGTATGTGCATTTTATGGTACAATTTATCATTTATTGATAATTTATAATAATGGCATTTTTTTCCTTAATGTCATTATAAAATGAGTATTTACTCTTTATAATTTTGGGGGTTTAAAATATCTTTTATTTCTTTGTTCTGGAAATAATATAAATTAAAAATACACAATCCCCCTTTCGTGGGTTTAGCATATAAAATGTGGTGCACAAAAAAAATATATTATTCAACAACAACTAAGATACAATGGAAAATGGTTCTATTCAAACTGGAACTATTCTTAATCCCAAAAATCTAATTAAAGTTACTACCAATGAATATATTATAGATGGTTTAGACCGGGGAGACGTTGAATTAAAAGATTCAAATATTGACAATAAAACAAACACGGGGACAAATGAAACTAGTACTGTTGATAAAATCACAAAAAAACGAAAAGGGGGGTGGGGAGATGTAGAATTAAACGATTCGGTTGTAGATAATAAAACAAACACGGGGACAAATGAAACTAGTACTGATGTAATCGATAAAATCACAAAAAAACGAAAAGGGGATGGAGGAGATGTTAAATCAAACTATTCGGATGTCGATGATAAAACAAACACACGGGCAAATGAAACTAGTACTGATGTAATAGATAAAATCACAAAAAAAATAATACCAAACAGAAAAATATAAGATTAAATAAGAATATTTATGGAAAAATATTTTCGCTTTTACAAGATAGTGAAGTTTGTAAGAATGATTACTCAAAATCCTCAAACCAGTTATATTATTTACGCTGTAATTTAAAACACAGAAAAACCGAACAAATGATATGTGGTTTACCACCACCACCACCTAAAGGTCAAATGCTATTAGATATTTTTGATGAAGTTTTAGAATTTTTCAAAGGTTGGAATAATTCTATAATCTTAGATGAAGAAAATATTAAAACCAACCAAATATTACAAATTTTGATGGCAAAATTTCAGGATTTCATTGATAGGGCTACAATGAGTATTAAAGACTCAAATTCTTTGTATCTAATACTTCGTCTGTATTTTTATACATATTTGTATTATGAATATTATACTGTAACAGGAGACACTTCAATAGATATTAATTCTACTGATAGTATACCTATTGCAAATTGGAATAAAATTTTTGATCTTTCTGCCATTTCATTAAATAAAAGATCAAAGAAAAACGACAAATATAAAGAATATAAATATAAAATTTTGTCGAAATTATTATTTAGAATTCTGACAACAAATTTAAATGAAGTTGCTGAATATTCTCCCGCATCAACACAAACGAAGATCTGGTTTCACCTCTTATATGCAGAAACTTATAACAATAGTCTAAATGAGGGCGATAAATTTGTTGTGGAATATTCTGGAGTTGCTAGCATAATAAATATTCTTTCTTTCTTTTATGATTTATTAATTTTTGGTGTGGAACATTTAAAATTTAAAAAGAATAATATAAAAATTTAAATTGAATCTAATTAAAAAATATAGTAGTTACTAAAATATGATAAAACAAGACAAGTTTATCAAAAATGTTTATAGGGATTTTATAAAAATGTATATTATAAAGTTTTTCATTAATTTGCTCTAATTTTACTTATTATTAAATTAATCTTTGATTATAGAGCTTGTTCACATACAAAGAATGTTTATATGCAAATAATGAATGTTATTTTTGCGGCCCTAATAATATTGATTTTGTATATCTTTTCAACTGGAAAGTGGATAAATTACCTACCAATGCGATGTGTGAGACACGCAAAATGATGTTTTAAATTTGAAAACGTTTGCCATAGAAGCAGAATATAGTTTATCTGGCTAGCTGGGCGGGCGGGTTATATATAACTACATCGGCCATCACCAACTAGCAGCCACCCGGCAGCTATTCTTCGCTGATCAATATATACCCGTAAAATAATATTATTGAGAAATTCTATAATGCCCTGCTCAAAATTATTAAATTCTGATATAAAAGTACAAAATTCTACATCGGGCGAGTTATATCCCGATAATGATATAATTGTGGTTCTAGATTATACATTTCACGAAGAAGGTAAAAGGAAACGCGTTGAAACACTCCCACATTATTTTTTTGTTACAAGTAATGAATTAATTTCTGACAAGAATACTAACAAATATATAGTAATTCATAATGTATTAGTGTATAAATATGGTAAATTATTACATCATAATTTTAGCGAGACTAGAGCTCCCCTCAGTAAAGACCTTTTAGTTGATTTTATCCACACGTGTTTTGGGGGCAAATTTCCTGTAAATATTATTACATTTGACTCTAAAGCAGCCGCTATAATAAATTATCTATTTAGAAACCATAAAAAATTATATGAAAATGTGACAATTAATTCAGATTGTTTACAAAACTCAAGGGGCCCCAAAGTTAAAATCTGGAATGTTTATCCAAAAAATGGACTTGATGTTTATTGTAACCATGGGATATATTTTCCCAGCGATAATAATGGTAAAACAATTTCTGTAGTCGACGAAAAAAAATATAATTTTTTTTTTGGTTTTCATTATCAAGTATTTCTTAATTTATTAGAATTTTAAAGAAATTACCCAGAAAATAAAGAAAAATATAAAACAACTCATCATCACCCCTATTTGAAAAAATGAATAGTTCCTTTTATTGTTGATTTTGATAAAAACTCATTAGATGTATATTATTTTACGACATATCCTTTATTATATTAGATTATTTGTACCACCAAAGCCAAAAATAAAAGCATATAATACTTATAACGTCTAATTTTTTATTAACCTGAAAATATACCATATATTTAATTTTTTTCTTTCATTGAATAAAAGGAATATATATACGCGTCAAATACATTTTTTATAAATTGTGTAGCTTGTTTTAATACATAATTTACTACAACCAGAGTTTTATTAATTTTCCTAATATATATATATATATATATATATATATATATATATATATATATATATATATATATATATATATATATATATATATATATATATATATATATATATATATATATATATATATATATATATATATATATATATATATATATATACTGTAAATGATTAAAAGATTAGCTCAAAATAAATGATATGAACGGAAGAGAAACACACACAAACGAGAAGCCCAAAGACGCGGTCGTTATGGCGAAGAACGGTATGAAAAAGCCAAATTCCAGAAAAGAGTTAGTAGCAAAAGTTTTGAATATCATTGACAACATAAATGGAACATGTATAGGTAAAATTTGGTTATAGTACGGTACAATGTACAACTGGGGACGAGACAAAGATTTTCTGGAATGAATAGATCAATTAATAATTCTCTTTTAATACCTGATAAATATTTATATTTATATTCAAGTTAAACATGAAGGTTTGTGTATTTCTGTCATTTGAATAAAACTTTTTTTCTTTACTGGCCATTTAAATATTGCTAATAATGATAAAAATAGCATAATGAAAATACTAACCAAATTTAAAATAACTAATATTTTATTTCTAAAATTATTTATATATAAGATGTGATGTTTTTCCATCTCAGACAATAAATAATGATATCCCTCATAAAAATAATCTATTTCATTTTTATCATTTTTATATGAATAAATAATTAGGGGTGGTTTAAATAGTTTTATATTTTGTATAAGATATAACCGTGAAAGACACAATCGTAATTGCTCGTTAAACCATGGTTCTTTTTTATATTTATGACACACATAATAAATCGCAGCCACATTTGCATTAGATATTTCTGTAAAAACATTTTTAACAATATGCATATTTAGTTGTATTTTTTAAATAAATTGATACTCTATATTTATTATTTATCAAAATAATTTTAAGATAATATATTTTCAAGAAAGATTAGGTGTCCATTCTAAATAATTAAAATGTTTTACTCTGTAACAAGAAATATTTTAACAGTGTATTCCTTTATATATTTATGTGATTTATAGATACATAATTTGAATTGTATTTTAGCCTGTAAATCATTATAATGAGATGTTTTTCTACAATTTTCATTATTATTTAATGAGTAAACATTAATAGATTGAACTTTATTGTCAGTTAACCATTTATTATTATTGTTTTGTTGTTTTTTTTCATAATTTATATCAACCAATTTATCTAAATTTAACGAAATATTATTTTTAGTAACATTATTTAATATTATGGGATTTAGTTTTTGCTTAAAACTAAGATTATAGAATTCCGTTTTAAAAATTTTTATAATTTCTTTATAAAATAAAATTAAAATCCGTGATCGAATTATTGATTTTTGTTGAGCCAATAATAACATATTAGTTTTAACTATTTCTCTTTTTGGTATATTATAATTTGGTTTCTCCATTTCGTGAGTTACTGCCATTTTAAAATCTAAAAGCCAATCTTCTTTTGATTTATTCAAAATATTAGTCGAGTTCAATACATTTTGTGATAGATGTATTTTTGGATTATGTCTAGTGATGGTTATTATTTTATCAGACAAATAATTATCAAATAGACTTAAAGATAATAAGATTATTATATATTTATACATTTTTTAATTTTCTTAATTGCTGATAAATTTGGTTTGGTATCATTGTGGTTTGTTTGTGTTTTGTTGGGTTTTCTTCCTGGGTAATAGGATAGAAAAAATATGCCCGAGAAAAAAAGTCGATTGAATATCATTATTATATGTAATTATATTGTCTAATTAGTTAATCAGTTATTATAGTGGTAGGAAAATTAAAAAATGGATAAAATGTTATTGGTTTATTTATCTATCTTAAAATTATTTTTGTTTGTTATTATTTTCATGTTGTTAGCAACGAATATTTTTGGTAGAAAAATTGATAATAGTTATATAATTATAATTATTCTTACATTCATTCTTTTAATAGAAATTATATCATTTAATAAATTTATTTGGCCATTTCAAGATTATCAGTTAAATAAACCCCCACCAATACAGAAATATAATAAGGATATTGTATTTGATAACGAGTTTTTAGAACACTTGAATAAGTAACAAAATATTATTATTTCATTTACAAAACGCCCCCTAATTATAAGTTAAAAAATGGAAACTAGAACTATCTCTCACCATATTTACTATTGTATACATTGTCATCATTTTTTTATTAAAATAATTAATTTGGAGAACAACTGCCCCAGCATTAATACAATATGTACCACATTGATTCATATACAGGATATAAAAACCAGAACAAACAATAAAACAGAAGATATTTCATCAATATTAAACAAGTATTACGCAAAATTTTGTTCTACGCCCAAAAAGATTTCTTGTGATTTATTAACAAGCACAAATGGACGTTGCTTTTATTCTCACAATTTAAATCAAAATATGCACAATATAATAATCCGTACAGATTCTATATAGAAATATTTATTATACCTTATATTGGATAAAAAACATAAAAATTGCCTAAAAATAAAAAATGACAAACAAAGATACTCATAGTATTGAAACTTTTATTAATGACCCAAATGTACAAGAAGAATTAGAAGGAAAAGAAAGGATATAAGAAAACCTGATCAAAGAAAAAGAAAAATCCACAACCAGCGAAAAGAGTAATAGTTTGCTATCAAAAACAAATTCCTTTCTATGTAAGAACATCTCAATGAAAGTAATGAATAAGGTGTTATATATTATACTTATGTTATCTATTTTATATTATGCACGCCATATGTCAGAGAACCAGCTCAATGAAACTCTTAATATCTTAAATAAAATTTAAAGGACTGGGGTGTTTAATCCCTTAATAAAAAATGTTAGTATTTAATTAACAAAGGTTATTATTTATTTGATTCATTGTCGTTGACCTCTTTAACCCATTCCCCCGAAAGATTTTTTTCTTTTACAATAAATTTTTATAAACAAAAGGGTGATTGATATTATAATGAATAAAAAAAAATTAAAACTGAATGACAATATTATAAAATTCAAGGATATTAGTTTCAGTAAGAGTGCGTTGTTCTGATTTATTTTATTTGCCGCGGTAATATTATCGTTATTTACTTTCATAGCAAATGAGTGTGAATATTTACAACTAGAGTTTGTGTCGTGGTCTATATCGGTTGTATTATATCTACTTTTCTCGCATCTATTGTCAAAGTTATACTTCGTAGATATAGTATTTATAAGAGTGTGTGAATATTTACAGCTAGAGTTTGTGTTGGGGCCTTTAAATGGTATATTATTTGTTTCGTATCTATTTTTCTCGCATCTATTGTCAAAAATATATTCTGTAGTATCATCATTTTTGGTTATTATTGTGGTGGTGATAGAGTGAAAAGATTCTTCAAATTGTGGAACATCCGTAGATTCACTAAAATTGCTGTTATTATTATTATAATAATCCTCGGTTGTTATTTCAGTGTGGTTGTTTAAATTTATGGGCATTGATTTTACTAATATGATATGATTTGTAAATTGTGTATATTAACAACACAAAAGTATAATAAAAGTATACATTATTCTTATATGAAATCTTTCGTCAGAGACCCAAGTAATTTACCGGTCGGTCGGTCTGTCAAAACCTATAAGATGTATCTGCGTGTTTTGCTTACATATATAAGCGGGCATAAAAAACAAATTAAATATATTATTATGCTTATACAATTAGTTATTTTTAGTTTGCCTACTAACCAGTCAAGTCCAAATTTAAAAATTACAAATTTCACAATAAAATGATTGCTATTCAATTAAATAATAGTAAATTTTGAATTTAGGAACTAAAATAATGGGGCGTTTTTATATTATTCAATTATCTATTGGTAATCATATTACTATCATCAGTGTTATTATGTTCGTTTGTTTTAACTAGATTTGTTCTTTTCAAAACAATATTTTGTTCGTTTTCCCTTTTATGATAAAAAAAATGCATTAATGAAGTAACTATCAATAATAGAAATAGTATAAAAATAACAAAACCTTCCATTGTAAGTATTTTTGATATTATATCACCCATTTCTTTTGTTTCGGCAGTAGAAGAAGTATTATCAAAATCATCGATAAAATCTATATTTTTACCAGGAGAAGAATCAAAATAATCTCTACTAATCGTTGATGTAATATTTGAATTTATATTATCATCATGATAATTTTTAGTTGTAAAAATATCATCTACGCCATGTTCGGGTTCTAAACGCCCCCCGCTCTTATTATAAAATCTAAGGGGGGCAGTTACATTTGAACCATTTGCGGCTACCAAAATATAAGAACACATTCTGATAAGATTATTATTCATTTTGATGAAAATTATATAAAATTATCTATCCACCTCAAAAATAGAATTAACCCACGATACTTAATTTAGGAATATGTATATATATATATATATATATATATATATATATATATATATATATATATATATATATATATATATATATATATATATATAAGAAGTTGATCAATTAATTTTTAAGAGATAAAAGGACACATATATATATATACATATATTTAAAAAAAATTTGGTTGATATTTTTTGCACAATTATTATAAAACTTATTAATCCATATATCCTAAATATATCCATTTTGTTACAACCCAACAAATTATGAAAAATATTATGTTATGGGTTGATTAATAAATTTAGTTTATTATTCATATAATAATAATGTGTGTGTTATACTACCGACTAAATTGATGAAAAAAAATGTTTTTTGTTATAATATTAAAAAATGCAGTATGTATCAATATTTAAATATATTATAGCACTGTTGTTGGTTTTTTTAATATTAATTCAGATTATGATTAAATATGAAAATGGCAATCATAAGATTTATATGATAACTTATAGCATTATTTTATTCATGATATATTTTAGTGTAACAGTTTATGATTATAAACAAAACACAAAAAAAATAACTGAATATGAAAAAATAAAATAATTCCAAATAACAAACACGAAGTCTTTCATTACGCAAGTTTACTCTTTCACTTAAAATTAGTTTTGGTGTATAAAATAATATATAGAAATTAGAACAAAATCAAATGAAATAGATATATACTTTTTTTATTGTTATATTATTTATATCTATCATTTTATATTTATGTTTACCCGATTTGATATATTTGATAATTATATTCATATTCTTTGTGTATAAACACATTAAGCATAAAAAACTCCCCCATACTAAGTAATAAGCCATTAATCGTATTATTGTTTTTTTTTATAATCGATTCGTAGTATATTGAAATTTTGTAGTAATATAAACTTAACAATTGAGTAGAAAAATAATAGTTTTGATGGGTGGAAATTTATGTTTTACGCCCCCCCCAAAAATTTTAAATTTAGAAAAAGAGATTGGTTTGCATAATTATATATGGATATATAATTGGGACGAGACTCCTAGCAGAGAAAAAATATTTGCTGTAGATTATAATTCAAATGAACTTATAATAATTCCTTTACCACATCCTTATTTTACTAATAAACATAATCATATTGTAATTGTAACCAAAAATGTAGATATATTTTTTTCTCGTATAACTACACTGCGAGAAAGGCGAAAAATATTTTCAGACATCCAAATCAAATTATATCCCAAATAAACGGCGGGACACATCTTGAATAAAGACTTTTCTTATCTAGAAATATACTCCAAGAAAAATATTGGTACGGTCATAAAAATTTATTGTCTTCAAATAAAATTATTATCTAAGGTGTTTCAAAATGAACAAGAATATTATGGTATTGATGCTATAGGAAATTATAGAAATGTTATTCAGTGTTACTTTGATTGCATACGACATGACAGATTTAAAAGAAATACGACAAATACCAAAAACATATTTTCTTCCAGGGGGTTGTTCCGCGTTATAAAGAAAAGACGTGGTTCGGATGGTCCAGAGACCCAACTAAAATATTTGTCTGATAATATAAATATTTTAAAATATTTCTTTGGTTACAGAATAACTAATTTACAAATAAAAAGAAACACCAAAGAAGAAATAGTGTCTTGTGTTTTTTATACCACCACCCAGGGTAATAAAAGAAAACGATTGAATAATAATAATAATTGTATATCTAAATCGACATTAAATCTAAGTGGCAATGAAAATGAAAAAAAATTAATTTAAAAATTTTTAAGTGCTTTGTGTTGTATTAGACAGACTGGTTTGATAATAACTGGATGGAATATAGATAAATGTGATTTTCAATATCTGTTAGATAGAAGTGTTTTTTATGGTTTAATCAAACGCGACAAGAATCAACACCTTCATCCTTCTTTAAATTCTTTCTCTTCTGAAATAATTATTCCTCTACCACCCTGGAAAATTAACATAGATGCTTTACGTTATAAGGAGATATTTCAAAACACAATTATAAAATTTCCTAGATATAATCCTCCCTCCTACGAATTGAAAATTATTTGTGAAGCTTTAGATATTAAATGTAATATCGCTAAAGATGGGGGGGCAGAATTATTATTTTCCTTTTTAGAAAAAACAGAAATGATTTCATGCGTTTTGTCTTTATTTAGCATTGCAGATTTAAGTCCAAATCACGCCTACGGGGCCTTATTTTCAAAATTGCGAAATTTTTCTATCCCAGGCATTGCTGCGCTCTTACTTGAAATTTTTTTCCAGTCAATTGTTATTGCTCCTATAAATAATAGTAATCATTATTATTATAAAATACCACCCAATGATAATAATCACGAGAATAATGAATTAGTTGGGGGTTTGGTATTACCATCAGAAAAGGGAATTCATTATTATATTGAAGGAAAGAGAAACATTGGAAGTGTTGATTTTGAATCAATTTATCCAAATATTATGTCAACGTTTGGGATAATTAAAGGATATATATGTCTGGTTTCTGATGACGAATTTGAAAATAACAAATTTTTTTTTTTCATAAAAACTTTAATATTTCGCCTTGGATAAAAACGAAACGCAATAAAGATTACCATTATTTATCACGAAAAGTATTTATGGAAAATAATGATAATTGTACTCCAATTCGGCTATTTTGTGAATATCTCATAAATAAACGACAGCAATATAGAAAGGGGTCGTCCCAGTCCCTTATCTTCAAATTGATGATAAATTCAATTTATGGTTTATATTCTCATAATACATTTCCATTATATTCTCCTATGGCTGCCAATATGATTACAAATTATGGAAGGTGGTTTCTGAACGAAGCCATTGATTATTTCACTAAAAATTTTTCCAATACAGTATGTTTGTATGGCGACACAGACAGTATCTTTTTATCGAGCCCCCTTCATATAACAGAACTAATATCAAAATATAATGCATTTCAAAAATACCCCAAGATTAAGTTAAAAGCTGAAAATGTTTTTAAGCGATTAGTTTTGAGCAGAAAAAAATTATACATGGGAAAACACGACGATAACAAATACAAAATATCGGGCTTTCCTATCCGTATGCCCCATTTTGTGTATGAGCTTATGATAAAATGTTTACATTCGATTCTTGATAACAATGAATCTATTTATAAAAATTATATCGAGGAAGCTTTACAGAATTTTCTATCATTAGATCTGGTCGATAATCATCAAAATTACTTACCAATAATTATGTTAAATAAAAGGAAAAAAAATATACATTGCTCCAAAAAAAGAATGATAGACTATTATTTGGCACCAACATTCAATCAACTTTTTTTACTTTTAAATTTGCCATCAATAAACGATTTTTTCCTTTGTGGAATAGACAAACAAATTCAAGATTATATGACAAAGGGTTATACATTTTTAGATTTTTCTAATCAGTGTGATAGTATGTTACTTGGTGGTATTGAGATTATTAAAAGCAATATTCCTGATGACATTTTAAACTTTTGGAGAAATGTAAAGAAAAAGAAACATATTTTATCATATGCCACTTTGAGTAGTCAATGTGCAAATAAAAAAAAACGAGGAACCTTTCTTCTACATTACATTGGATGACACAATGCAATGTCCTAAAATCTATTTTCGCAACGAACTAGAAAATCTATTATTGCGTCTTTTTAATCATAATAAAATAAACGATATAAGTTTAATAATAGATTGTAAAAACTGTAATAATAATATTTTATCTGTGTTGTGTTTTTTTAATAACAAACCATTAACTTGGATGGAAAGAAAAAATATGTTTTGGGATGATAATAAAAGTAAAGATCGTTTTATATTTAAAATATCAAAATCATTATTACTTATTGTTGAAAAAGACACAGAACGTGGAAAGTGGACAATCACAATGAAATCTTAATAACAATAAAAACCTAAAACGATTTTATTTTATTTTTTGGTTATTATATTTCATTATAACAAAAAAAAATTAATTTTTTCTTTCATTAAATAAAAGGAATATATAATCACATCAAATATATTTTTATAAGTTGAAATAATGTCTAATTTTTTATTAACTTGAATATACACCATGTATTTAATTAATATTTTTACCCTTAGTAAAAAATATAAAAGATTTAACATGGTAAAATTTACATTTACTGATAATGTAACGGATATTATAGGTAAAAACAAATTTACAGATAGTGCAAATTCTAGAAATTATAATGTCAACATATCTAATAATATAAATAAGATGGATGATGTAAATTTCAACACATTAATTGAAGATTTTAATAATTATACTTTCAATACAACAAATGACACATCCTAATGATATAAATAAATGGAAAAAATACGATGACTTTAATAAAACTTTAAGTGGAAATAATCTATCATTGCCTGGTGAAACAAATGCATTTATCCGTTCAACTTTACCATACAATAAATATAAAAAACAATTAAAAGAGGTTGACGATTTAGCAGTAAGTTTTGGTTTTAGGAACGAAAAAGAATTAGCTAAAAGTTTAGAAAAGGCCGCCGATTTGTGTAAAAGTGCCAGGGGAAAAAATATTGTTAATAATAATCCTATATGGATTAATCTATTTTTATCGCTTAAGAAAATGAAAAATAAAAGTAATATTGTTAAATTTGCTCTTGTTTCTGGAACAGTTACTGGAATGGTTATTTACTTGACACGAATACAAGCCGAACATACGGGGTGTTTTAGATATAATTTGCAAGATAAAAAAAAGTTAATAAAGTATAAAATTAATGGAAATTTTTGTATTGACAAAGGTCTTTCGATTAATGATTCAGTAATATCTAAGGACATAATAATTTTACCCGAAAATGAACATCCCTTATTTAATGTGAATAAATGGGATTGTAATTATGACGAATTTCTCTATTCTGATACTGATATAGACAGAAAACGAATAGATGAAATACGTCAGTTAGGATGTAATGGTTTGTGTAATATAGAAAATTTTAACATGCTAGCAGGAAGCACACCATTTGATAAAATTATTCCACCCGAAAAATATAAAAATTATATGTTCGTTTGTGAGCGAGCAACATTTTTGCGGTCTTTAAAAAAGGAAACATTAAATGTTGTTGATGATATTGATGGTGGGGCCCTAGAATCTAATCTATTTGTTAGAATTTATGATAATCTGTTTAAATTGTTGTATTTTATTGTTTGTACTATCTTTTTATATATCATTTACAATAAATATGTAAAAAAAGAGCTGAAAATATTAGAGGCAGTCAAATAAGTAGTCGTTGATGGTAAACAACAGAAAAAAAATTATGATAATTAGGCCTTATTTTCAGCTTTAATAATACAAATAATTTAATGTATTAGTCGATATATACAATTATATGTGTAGCTTGTTTTAATACATAATTTACTACAACCAAAAATACGACACATCCTTTATTATATTAGATTATTTGTACCACCAAAGGCAAAAATAAAAGCATATAATACTTATAACGTCTATTTTTTATTAACTTGAAAATATACCATATATTTAATTTTTTTCTTTCGTTGAATAAAAGGAATATATATATTCGTGTTAAATACATTTTTATAAATTGAAATAAATCTGGGTTTAAAACTAAAAATAGATATATACTATATGTTTTACATTTTTATTATTATTTTTTTAACAAAACGCCCCCTAATTATAATATTACTTGTTTGTAATGATAATTAATTAATTGACCAAACCCCCATTAATACAAAAATATAATATGGATATTGTATTTGATAATGAATTTTTAGAACATCCGAATAAATAACAAAATAACACGTTACACACAAACAATAATTTGGGGTGTAATATAATTTATATTATTTTTCATACTAGTCCGTCATTCAGCCAGCCAGTCAACCAGCCAGTTAATTCCATCCAATTGCCGGGCCTTCTTTATTTGATCTTCCTAATTGAGTTGCTGTGAATTGGTACAAATTTGAACCTTCAAGGTTGTAGCAAATATGTTCTTTGTGTTGAACGAGCAATACACCAAAACTAATTTTACAACAATAAAAATTTTTTATATATATTTCATTTGATTTTGTTCTAATTTCTATATATTATTTTGTAATATAAGTTTATATATATATATATACATATATTTTCTGTTGTTTTCAGTTATTGTTACGATGGACGACGTACAGAATCCCATCAAAGTTAATTTATTCAAAAAAAATTTTAATTTTTTGTATGTTCTTGAAAGTTTACTTTGTGATGAGATTCCAAACGATAAACATATAATATTCTATTATTTTAAAATTAGGGATATTATTTGTAAAAACCGCCGTAGAATACCAATCGATGGTATATATATAGTTTATGGTTTAAACACACAAAAACTATTTAAATTGGTGTTAAATCCAGAGGGTAATTGTGAATGTTCGCGTATAATCAGTCATTCAATGATTCCTTAAAAGAATACAAGAGTACAGATTATGTAATTGTATTGGAAAAGGAAAAAAATAAACCAATTACTACTCATGTAGAAAATTTAGCCGATTGGTTTCCAAAAACAGTATATTTTCATCTTTATTCACAAGAAGAAGAACAATATCGCCTTGTAAATGAGAATAGCGCCAAATTCAGATATTTACGGAATATTGATCATGACGGTTTAGAAATTAAACAATTTGCAGACCTGAAAATGGGCGATTATTTATTTTTAGATATTTATTTTCGTCAACCAGATACAAAATATATTATAGAGGAAAACTTAGAAGTATATACAGATGATGAAAATAATAGCGATAAATATTTTATTGTTAAACGTTTCCCAACACAAAGTAGCAATGAACCCCGTAAATTTTTCAAGTATTATTTAATTCCAACTTGTCCGTGGAAAAGTATTTTGGAGGAAAACGAGTCTTATTTTAAAGAGAATTTTTATTTAAATGAAAATGTAATAAGAATAAAAAAAACAACAACGGGTACAATTATTACCAGAAGTCAGCATAAACCCAATTTAATGCTTGCTAAATTGTATGATTACCCTTGTCACGAAAAACAAAATATTAGATTTTTCAACTTTAGAAGCAAAGCGGAGGACGACATTCTCCGTTTCAAGCAAGAATTATGGAAATAGAAAACAGAAAAAAAATCTTATCCAAGAACCAACCACTAAAAAATATTAAAACAAAACACCAAGTGACAATAAACCACAACTTAAAAATTTAAAGTATTATATATCAGTTACGAGAAAAGCACAAAAAATTATTTATTTATTCGTTACTTATTCCCAATCTCTGAAGAAGAATGAGATGTCTGACATAACATTGATTACAATTCTAATCACTATACTGAATTTTTTTCTTAGATATTCCATTTTCTTAAATGTATATATTTTATTTGATTTTGTTCTAATTTATATATATATATATATATATATATATATATATATATATATATATATATATATATATATATATATATATATATATATATATATATATATATATATATATATATATATATATATATATATATATATATATTATTTTATAATATTTTATACAAGTTTTATATATATACATATATCTTCCTTTGTTTTCATTTATTGTTGCGATGGATTACAAAATACAAAATCCCATTAAACACAACCTATTCAAAAAAATTGATGATTTTTTGGTTGAGCTTGACGACAGTATTTTATTTTGTGATGAAATTCCAAGTGGTAAATATATGATATTCTATTATTTTGAATTTGAAAATAAGCAGATTATTTATAGACGGCCCGATCATAAAATACTGGTCAATGTTATATATATATTTTATGGTTTAAACACTCAAAAATTATTTCTATTCGCGTTAAATCCAGATGGTAATTGTGAATGTTCGCCTATCATCAACGAATGCAAAAACATTTTAGAAAAATACCAGCATACAGATTATGTAATTCTATTGAAAAGGGAAAAAAATCATATATTTTCTAATTATTACGAAATAGATTTAGCAGGTTGGTTTCCAAAATCAGCATATTTTCATCTTTGTTCATCTTATCAACAACAATATCACATTGTAGACGAGAATAGCACCAAATTCAGATATTTACGGAATATTGATCATGACAGTTTAGAAATTAAACAATTTGCAGACCTGAAAATGGGTGTTTATTTATTTTTAGATATTTATGTTTGTCCACCAAATGGGAAAAACGAAGAAGTATATACTACAGAGGATGTAAATAATTATCATAAATATTTTATCGTTACCAATGTACCGAAAAAAAAATAGTAGTGAACCCCGTGAATTTTTCAAGTATTTTTTAATTCCATCTTGTCCATGGAAAAGTGTTTTGGAGGAAAACGAGTCTTATTTTAAAGAGAAATTTCATTTAAATGAAAATGTAATAAGAATAAAAAAAGTAACATCAGGTAAAATTATTACCAGAGGTAATTATAAACCCGATTTAATGCTTGCTGAATTGTATGAGTACCCAAGTTATGAAAAACCAAATACTATAACGATTGGGTTCCAAAGGAAAATTAAAAGGATGGTAGCCAAAACTTAGAAATTTAAAATATTATACCAATTACGAGAAAAGAAAAAAAATATCTATTTATTCGTTACTTTTTTAACATAACATTGATTACAATTCTAATCACTATACTTAATTTTTTTTCTTAGATATCTAATTTTTCTTAAATGTATTATTTCATTTGATTTTGTTTTAATTTATATATATTTTATTTTATTGTATATATATATACATACATATATCTTCCTTTGTTTTCAGTTATTGTTACGATGGACATTAAAGTCAATTTATTCAAAAAAATTCATAATTTTTTGAATGATCTTGACCATATTATAATTTGTCATGAATTTCCAGACGATATATACATGATATTCTATTATTTTGAAATTGGGGAGAATTTAATCAAAGAAGATGGCAGTAAAATGTATGTCAATAGTATGTATGTATTTTATGGTTTAAACACCCAAAAACTATTTCAATTAGTGTTAAATCCAGATTGTAATTGTGAATGTTCGCTTATAATCAGAGCACGCAAAGATTTCTTAAAAAAAAACTACTGTACAGATTATGTAATTTTATCGGAAAAGGAAAAAAATGAAATTTCTAGTTGTTACGAAAAAAATTTAGCCGTTTGGTTTCCAGAAATAGTAGCTTTTCATCCTTATTTATCAGATGAACAATCACAACAATATCGCCTTGTCGATGAGAATAGCGCCAAATTCAGATTTTTACGGAATATTGATCATGACGATTTAAAAAATTAAACAATTTGCAGACCTGAAAATGGGTGATTATTTATTTTTAGATATTTATTTTTGTCCACCAAACAGAGAATATAATATAGAGAAAAACGAAGAAGTATATACTACAGAGGATGTAAATAATTATCATAAATATTTTATCGTTACCAATGTACCGAAAGAAAATAGTAATGAACCCCGTGAATTTTTCAAGTATTTTTTAATTCCATCTTGTCCATGGAAAAGTATTTTGGAGGAAAACGAGTCTTATTTTAAAGAGAATTTTTATTTGAATGAAAATGTAATAAGAATAAAAAAAGCAACAACAGATAAAATTATTACCAGAGATCATCATAAACCCGATTTAATTCTTACTACATTGCATGATTACCTTAGTGATGAAAAACAAAATACTATAACGATTGGGTTTAGGAAAAAAAACGATTGTCGATGAATTATGGAGGGAGTATTTTCCTCGCTGATAAGAGAAGATAAATAAACGAAATAATAATAATAATTATTATTAAAAAAATATTCATTGTGGCCTTATCATTATAATTACTAGCAATACCATGAAAATTTTTATAGTTTAATTTCAAAATTATTGTGAATTACAAGTGTAAATTGTTTCTCGTTAAAATATTATTATATAAGACAAATATTTCCAGCGCTGTGTTATTTTACTTATTATTTAATGTCAGCGTTTTTTTTTTTAAATAAAATGCTTATGGTTATACACAAGTCTTCATTTATCCATACGGGGCTATTGAACCCGTATCATCCTAGTGATCATATATGAAATCACCAACAATATCTTTTGTTTCTTCCTATTTAAATCGTCATTTTGGTTATACCAGTGTGTTTCTAAATCAATTTTAAGCTCAAAACCAAAATTTTATGAAAAAAATTTAGTTAATAGAATTATAGGGGGTAATGGGTTGGTTGATAATGACCATAAAATTTTTTATCCTAGATTCATGGGTTTTTGTAAATTAATATGTTAAAGAGTATAATGCTCAGATTGTGCGTTTTTATTTTTCACACTAACAATGATTTTATAACCAATTAACAACTCGAAGAAAAAACGAATTTTTAGTAACATTAATGATTATAAATAAATATATATTAAAGACCATAATAAACCTAACATTTCTCATTTTAATAAAAAAATCTCAAGAAAAGATTAAGGAAAAACATAAACCCCCAAATGAAAAAAAAATGAAAAAAAAAAATCAAATTAATAGCGCCAACTTTATTGAAGACGACGATGATGATTACTATTCTTCCCAGTGTATGAATATTGGTGGCGTGTATGAAATATTGTTCGTAGGATTACTGTTTTCGTTTATATTATTTTTTTGGCTTTAGTTATTTTTGACTAACCACACAAAAATATAGAATATTTTTAAATTAAACTTAAAGAAGAATCACTAGAAATTTGTGGGAAAAATATTTTATTTATTAGTATATTATAACCAGTAATATCTTTACTTATTTTCTGACTTGGATTTATTTTCAGATTAATAACACTTAGAATGTCATTTAATGATACACTGGTATTCTTAAAAGAGTTAAAGTAATTATAGATAATTGATTTAGTTTGATATATATTATAACTCGAATTTTTCAAAAATAGCACTTGGCCTTTATTTCTACAAATGGGGTATGTTTCGTTACCAGGATCAAGGGTGATATCATATAATGATTCATTCATTTTTTTAATAAGAATAATTCGTACGTTTATAAACATAAGGAAAGTTGATGTATATTTTGTCCCAGACCCGTTATGATTGTCAGAGAAGAAAGATAACCAACCACGCTGATGTGAATACCAACAAACAGACTCGGATATACTACTCAACCGCAAGAATAGGTTTACGACAACTGCCATACAAAGTAAAAAGAAGTTTGAGGACGGTGTTTTAAATTATCGTATAGTTGAAGACAATCACTCGGTGGATGAACTTTACTTACATAAAATTAAACAAACCTGTTTAACAGTGTTAGATAATATTAGAGAAAATAAGGTAATTCAATTCTATTGGAATAAAAGAAAAATTGTATATGAAAATATAAAAAATATTCCAGTTGGATAAACTTTGTATGTTATGAAATAGATTTTTCTCAGAAAATTATTTCGGTTTAATGTTGGTGGTGGCTCAGTCACCAGTCTTTGCGCCAGCCCACGAAAGGCAGTTGACTAGATTTAAATGTATTTTATAATAATACAATATATATTTACAAATGTAATATTATTAAAGAAAACAATTTCTTGTTCTTAGAATTATTTTTTGAACTAACTGATAACAAAGAAGTTTATTTTTTAAAAAAATCTCACTTGATTATCAAAGTAAATCATAAACATTTAGGGCCACCAGTATTCCATCTGTAGTATAGATTCTGTTATCGTATCCAACATAAATAGATTTTGTGCAGTGTGTATGTTTTATGATTGTATAGCCATAAAGAGAAATTTCGCTTATAAGATTTTTGCGTGTGTTTAATGCTATATCAATAAATGCCTTTTTATTCATTCCGTTTAAGAACCCCATTGGACAATCTTGAAAAATCTCCCCAAATAATTGCCATAGATGGTCAATACTAAATCGCGAAGCATGAGATTCGATCATTTCTTTAATACTATTATGGATGGGGATTTCTGGGTATATTTCATTTATAAAGGTTAAATAGGAAGAATCTTTATTAATGATTGATAAAAAATCCCTGCATTTTATTGTTGTTATGCTTTGAAATTGCCAAATGAAATGACATAGTTGTTTAAATTTACCAAATAAATTATATGTTTTTAGAGAACCCTCCTTTAATGCCATGTCATACAAACCACTATGAATTTCGGTAGAATTTAATCCAAATAACGAAAATAAAGTTTGTCGTTCATCGTGGTCAAAATGAACTCGTAGTTTATGTTGTGAAATTATATTGTATTTTGGGTGAAATAAATGAATTAATTCTGATTGACTAAGTAAAGCCATGGATGGTATTACGTGTAGACAATCACCATCAAAATCTGCATTATTTCCTTCTACGATGGATGTAGATATACCCATACATGGATACTGCCAAGTAGTTTTGACGCTATGAAATGTCATACTTCTCAAATCTAAGGTTGGGTAACGGTGACAGAGAACATATTTAGGACATCCTAGTCTACTATATATATTATACGGCAAAATACATTCGTGAGCATCTAGCTGAAATCTGGGAACGATTACAAGTCTGGCAGATCTAACATATCTTCTATTACAACAGATTGTTCTAAATATATTATTTTTTCCTCCACCCCCTCTTGATATTATAGATCCATATTTAGTTTTAATATTTTTATATCAACTTTAGGATCAATGAGTTTTTTAAAGAAGGATATAGTTTTATTCATTTCAATAAAAAAGGCCATAGGGGGTATGATTTTTTCTTTGTTATTATTATCTGGCACAATTACTTTGATTGAATAGTTTAAGACGTCGGGTTCATAATTCAGTTGGTTTTTTGATTTCTCAGACAAAGAATCGTATATTCCTCTTATTTCGTTTGATATCTGTAATGGTGATGATGAAGGA
Organism: Palaemon carinicauda; assembly: GCF_036898095.1. Taxonomy (NCBI): domain Eukaryota; kingdom Metazoa; phylum Arthropoda; class Malacostraca; order Decapoda; family Palaemonidae; genus Palaemon; species Palaemon carinicauda. The sequence goes on from NW_027169381.1 coordinate 43,434, forward strand.
TATGCCCGATTATTACTGTATTGAGATGATTTATTTGTTTGCTGTTGTTAGTATTGCTTTTTAAGATGATGTAAAAATTCTTTATAAAAAGATTGATATGTTATCATGCATTTTTTATTTTGATATCCTAAAATATTGTAAAATGTCATTTTATTAAATTGATAGTTATTACAATCAATGTTCTTGGTCTTAAATGTATTAAAGCAATTAAAACAAGAAATAATTTTCGAGGTAAAACTAGTGTTATTATACTTATCTTTTTTACAACACAGGAAGCAATTTGAATATCGGCATCTAGGACATACACTAATTGCAATTTTCATTATTTTTTTCATACAAGATTTAGTGATAATATTTTTTTTGTGAATTTCAAAGATTTATATCGATCATGATTATCATATTTTTCATTGGGGGTAATACTATTTTGTGTGTATGAACAATTATTTTTTTTTATTAACAATTGTTTCAGCAATTTCGAAATAAGTTTCAATAGATATCGTAGGCATTTTTAAATGATAATGTTTATTATCACCACTAGTTGTGGTTAAACATTTTCCTATAATCACCCCATCTATCACTGCAGATGTGTTTTTTTTGTTTTTTGTTGGGAAATAACCAATTGATGTTTCCTTTATAATATTCCATTGGAATATATAATGAAATATATATTATGATTGTTTATTCCACCTAATTAAAATGGGGTATATATAAAAAAAATATTTTTGATAAAAATAAAAAATGAAGATTAGTCAAAATATAGTTTATATAATCAATATAATTTTACTGTGTATTCTAGGTATAAAGGTTTTATGTCCTCTATATATTTTCCCCAAATATTATAGTGATGCTAATACTAATAAGTATATTGAAATATTAAAGAAATATGAACGGTATTTTATGCCAGCTGGATTTATTTTAATATTATTATTAGTCATTCTTAATGGTGTATATGTGTTTAAGCCTTACATTAACAATAAAAATGACAACGATGCTGTGACTGATATATAAATTTATTTGCTTTATAAAGTATTAGATTAAGGGGCCTGAATTCATCAAAGCCGGTTAGGATGAAAAAACATTATAATGTTTACCGCAACAATATTTATTCACAAAAAATATAAAAACACGTTGTAATAATAAAATTCCATTTTGCTAAAATAGTAAAATATTTTAAATATATCAAAATCTTTCAAGCCCAACATTTATTTCATTTATAAGTAAAATGTTATTATAAAAGATCAAAACTTTTTTCTTTACTAGGTGCCATATAATTTTGAATTATTTGAATTTTAAAATTATTTGGACAAGCACATTCAAACGTTCCGAGTCCACGAATATTATAATAATTATTTATTTTGGGAATATGTTCGCCACCATTAAGACAAGCTGACATTATTGAGTTTTCCTTGATATACTTATATGCACATACACCAGAAGAACAAACGGGGATAGTTTTTACATTCTCAAAGTTTATTGGCATACAAGTTTTCGCGCAATCTATATCTTCCTGGCAATGAATTATAGAACTATTACAGTTCACAATTTTTTTTTCTGATGATGATAATGATTTTGGTCACTGGGTAAGAGGCACTCCATCAAAATAAACGTTTAAACCTGAATTTTTATTTGAATACAAAAAAGGTCTTTTATCATTAACACCAATAAAAATTATATAAATATTAAATAATAATATTATGCCCCACAATAAAAAGGAGAATGTTAACTGTTTCAGCATTTATATTTTTTGAAATAGATACGGTTAATTTGATCATGCTTATTGATGTTACTGGATATGAAAACCATAACCACAATACTTTATGGAAAAAAACGTCTTTGTTTTGCCGTGTAAAAAATGCATGGAAACAGACAAAAACGACGGAACTTTAGAAATGTTTTTGAGATTCAACATAACTCATAAACTAAAAATAGAACAAGATAATTATGATATTCTATTTAGAAAATACCCAGATATTAAATTTAATCTTATATATCAATCTGATTTGGCCAAAGATATAAACGGAATTTGCAATGAAAATGATTTGGTGGGATTTTTTTTACAGATGCGTTTAACTTTGGGGATTGGATTTTATTGGCCAAAATTAAACTTTTATCCTTCAACGCAAACCCATTTTTCAGTTCCTATTTTAAAGGACGGAAAAATGTGGCAATTGCTGCTTAAAAAAATACTGGACTTCAGAGATGAAACTCCTGTTGATATAAATCAATGGAATAATTTTATTCCTAATCCCATTCGATGTTTATTTTGTAATGATTATCCACGAGATTTTTACCCTGGAAATTTTATTGTAAATCAAAATATTTTGTATACGAAAACATTTGTATGGGTTGATAAACGGAAATTACACAAGAGAAAAAAGAAACAAACGATAATAATGTATAGTAAAAATAACAAAATATTAAATTGGCCCTTTTTAACAAAATATTGTGGAGTCATTAATGAAATGAATACCATAAATACTTTGGGTAACATGGCATTTTTTACCCCGGGTAAGATATTTACTGCCTTTTTTGATATCATCATTTCAAAGTTGTTAAAAATTCGGATTCATAATAATATCGTTGAAAATTTAAAAGATTATTATAAGAAAAAAGGAAAAAAAACAACATTTAAAGCACTAGGCATAGGTGTTAATGATTTGATACATATGCACCGAATCTGCAAACGAAAAAAGAATTATGACATTATTTTAAGCTGTGATCAGAAAGTTATTATTGTCTCCAGAAAAACCATTAGTACTAGTCCTACTACTACTACTACTACCACTACTACTACTACTACTAATAATAATAATAATAATAATAATAAAACAAAAAGAGCATCCAAACATAAAAAACATCATCATCATCATTGCCCACCACCAAGCAAAAAACCAAAATTATTGTCTATCAATAACACTAGTGGTAGTAAGAATGATTGGTGCTTATCAGCAAATGAAAAAAAAAATCATTTTAATGGGCGTCTTGACCAAAACTGGTAATGATTTAAATTCTGCACTAGATAACGAAGAAACCACAGAAGCCATAATAAAGTGGCTCCATTTCCCGAAATCCCCAGTTAATGATACTAATATTATAAGCAACCTATCACAAACCATAAAAAGAGGAGAAATTGACATTGCTATATCACAGACTAGTATTCTTAATAAAGATTATGTAGTTTTAGATAATAATAAATATACAAATGAATTTGATGATTATAATGCCAGAGGAGATAATATTTCCTTTGGGTGGGCGGGAAAAACTGACGAAAGAGAGAGTAATAATAATAATAATGCGTTTATAAACAACAATAATAATCTTGATGTGCATAGAATTGGGAGATTTACAAGAAACGCCCCCACAAATTCCTTTTACAATATTTGCGGAATAGCTTGTTCACTTCAAAAAGTTTTAACCAAAGATTCTAAAACGAAAGAACCTAAATATATAACCAATAGTGAAATAGGTTTCATTGATTTGGTAACTACATCAGACACCCCCAAAAACTGTGGATTGATACTGGAATGTGTGATTGATACAGTAATATCAACATATAGTTTAACAGTTGGAGAAAATATGCATAAATTATTACTAAAGCTTTTTTCTGATTGTCAAAAAGTTGATAATCCAGAATATTTGGAAGAATTAGATGAAAACTATCAGTACATTTGTACCAACCAAGTGTTATATAAGTTTTTTAGGAAAACACCAGAAAATTTATCACACCAACAACTAATGTACATAACATCTCAGTTTGGTATATTTAATTACTTTCGAATGATGCAATATGCATTAAAAATAGAAGTACCTTTTATAGAACTTATAGATCAATCAAGAAATATATTTTGGGAGTGTACCAGTTTTGAAGGTACGTTATTCAAATTACACAAAGATGGGCTTTTTTATTCACCAACCGAATTTCTATATTTACAGCAAGATATTATTGATGATGAACAGTTAGTGGGTTCTTTGTGGTGTACAAGAAATTTATGGGTTGGAGAAAGGGGAGAAAGAATTGAAAATATATTTGGTCCCTCTATTAGAATAACACCACACCCTAATAAATGCCATTTACCTCGCACTGGACACGCAGCATTTTCAACCAAGAATTTTGTAGGAACCTTAAGAAATTCCTTATCAATAGGCCAATTACACCAAAAGAATTTAACCGTGGCTTTTCAAAATACAAAATCATATCCTTCGGAAATTATTGATATTGCAGGATGCTACCCCAAAATATTGGTTGCATCTGGATTTAATAATCAAGAAGATGGGATTGTTATTAGGAAAGGGGCAATAGAATCTGGAATGTTTTCAGCAACATTTTATGAAACTGCTGCTGTTAAGATGAATTATAATTATAAAGCTTCTGACGAAAACCCATTCCCAATAGAATTTATACCCATGATTTCAAAAGGTACAACACTAAGAAAGGGGCTTCAAGTTGGTATATTTAAACTGAAAAATACTTGTAGTCATATTAATAGCAACCTAAAACTTTCAATTGAACTTTTTTCCAGTGAACTAAAAGTAATAGAAATCACTACTGAGGGGGGGATAGGGATGCCTAGAAAGTCCGATATCTTTGTAGATAAATTTGAAAATGTTGTAATAAATAATAATAATATAGGTAAAGACTGGATTTTATCGGTGATTTGGGAAGGACGGGGTAATATTATGGACGTGGACGACCCAACAAATGATTATTTTCACAATTTGGTATGTTCATCAAAAGAAAGGGCCAAGCTTCGAAGGTTATTGGCTTTTCAATCTCAAAACCCAAACTATCAGAAATATCGTTACGAAATGATTCGCTGCGATAACATAGATATATCACAGTATATGAAGTTATATCTGACATATGCGAGTTTATTCACACCATCTATAGGTGATAAATTACAAACAACAACTTCAAATAAGGGTGTTCTCTCTGAAATTATTTCAGATGAAAATATGCCGTTTGTAATAATCAATCCTAAAAACGAGGGAAAAAATACACACACACAATAATGCCAGATCTTATCATTAATCCTCAATACCTGAAGAGACAAACTCTAGATAATATATTTAATACTGGTGAGATGTTAAAGAAAGAACACGAAAACAAAACATCGATTCCATATATGAACAACTGTTTTGAATTTAATATAGAAGATTCTAAATATTATTTGGAGTTGGGAGATTTATATGCTAGTGGAATACTAATAAATCCTATAACGGGACTTCCTTATTTGACCGCCGTAGAAGATGATACTAGGGGCGTTGATTATCCCTATTATGAATATTTTGATGTAGATGACGGATTTACATACACTAGAAAATTAGAAGATTATGATCATACTAATAGGCTATGTTATAAAACTACAAAAGCCACCATCTATAAAATGCGATATTTTCTTGTTCATAACCATAAATCATCTCTCATGATGCAATGTTCTCATCCAGATGATATCGTAAGAACAAAATTTTCTGGTACACCAGTGAAAGGAAAACGAGGAGGGTTTGCAACGGGCCCACAAGAACAAATGACAATTGTAGGCCTTGGAGCTGAACGCCTTAATTACGAAATTTCCCAATTTAGATCTGATTTTTTGGAGTTTCCAATCCAACCCACCAAAGAGGAAAAAACAGAAATGAGCGATGAGATTATCCAAGGTTCAAAAACACTACAAAGGGTTTTTGATGAATTTAATCAATATGAAAATATTGATTTATCATTAAAAATATCAAAATTAACTCATATGAAGAAAAAATCAGAAACACTCACCAGTTAAATGAATTTCGTTTTTTATTTTTATGATATTATAGTTCATTATAACAATAAAAGAATCACCGGGGGTGTATTTAGAAATAATGCATTAGAAAAATATATTCGAAGCTGAACCAGACGACTACAGTTATTTTGATGAGTATTGGAGTGGAAGACCAAGAGGATTCCCAGAACGAGAGAACGAGAGGAGTGAAAAGACGACCCATGGAAACAAGTGGACTAGCAAAACACTTTGGTTATATAATAATAATGACATTAGGGGCAAAAGTAATACGAAGACTAAATATCTAATTCTAATTCCAGAAACCAAACCGATTGATACTCTGACTCTATTCCAATCTTACTTTCAGTATAGTGATTAGAATTGTAATCAATGTTATGTCAGACATCTCATTCTTCTTCAGAGATTGGGAATAAGTAACGAATAAATAAATAATTTTTTTGTGCTATTCTCGTAACTGATATATAATACTTTAAATTTTTAAGTTGTGGTTTATTGTCACTTGGTGTTTTGTTTTAATATTTTTTAGTGGTTGGTTCTTGGATAAGATTTTTTTTCTGTTTTCTATTTCCATAATTCTTGCTTGAAACGGAGAATGTCGTCCTCCGCTTTGCTTCTAAAATTGAATATTCTAATATTTTGTTTTTCGTGACAAGGGTAATCATACAATTTAGCAAGCATTAAATCGGGTTTATGCTGACTTCTGGTAATAATTGTACCCGTTGTTGTTTTTTTATTCTTATTACATTTTCATTTAAATAAAAATTCTCTTTAAAATAAGACTCGTTTTCCTCCAAAATACTTTTCCACGGACAAGTTGGAATTAAATAATACTTGAAAAATTTACGGGGTTCATTGCTACTTTGTGTTGGGAAACGTTTAACAATAAAATATTTATCGCTATTCTTTTCATCCTCTGTATATACTTCTAAGTTTTCCTCTATAATATATTTTCTATCTGGTAGTCAGTCGGTCGGTCGATCAAAACCTATGAGATTTATTTGCGCGTTTTGCTTACATATATATATATATATATATATATATATATATATATATATATATATATATATATATATATATATATATATATATATATATATATATATATAAGTGGGCATAAAAAAACAAATTAAATATATTATTATGCTTATATCAATTAATTATTATTGGTTAGCTTGCTAACCAGCCAAGCCCAAGCCCATAATTAAAAATTCAAATTTTTCATAATATTATAATTGCTATTCAATTAAATAATAGTAAATTTTGAATTTAGGAACTAAAATAATGGGAATGTGTTTATATTATTCAATTATTTATTGGTAATTATATTAATATCATTAGTATTATTATTATGTTCATTTGTTGTAATTGAACTTGTTCTTTTTAAAATAATTTTTTTTTTAGTTTTGCCTTTTATAATAAAAAAAGTGCATTAATGAAGTAATCATCAACAATATAAATAATATACAAATTACAAAACCTTCCATGCTAAGTATTTTTGATATTATATCGCCCGTTTCTTTTGTTTCGGCAGTAGAAGGTACATCATAATCTGTAGAATTTATATCTTCAATTTCCTCGTCTATATAATCTTCTTTAATTTTACAGGGAGAAGAATCAAAATAATTACTATTAATCGTTGGTGTAATATTTGAATTTATAATAATATTATCATCATAATTTTTAGTTGTAAGGATATCATCTACACTATATTCGGGTTCCAAACGCCCCCCACTCTTATTATAACGCCCAAGAGGGCCAGTTGCATTTAAACCATTTGCAGCAACTAAAATATAAGAACATGTTTTGATAATATTATTATTATTCATTTTGATAAAAATTATATAAAATTATCTATCAGCTTCAGAAATAAAATTAACCGGTGATACTTACTTAATTTAGGAATATGTATATATAACAAGTTGATCAATTAATTTTCAAGAGATACAAGGACACTTATATATATATATATATATATATATATATATATATATATATATATATATATATATATATATATATATATATATATATATATATATATATATATATATATATATATATATATATATATATATATATATATATATATATATATATATATATATATTTTAAAAAAATTTGGTTGATATTTTAAAACTTCTGTATATATCTAAATGAAATATATACATTTAAGAAAATTGGATATCTAGGAAAAAAATTCAGTATAGTGAATAGAATTGTAATCAATGTTATATTAAATAAGTAACGAATAAATAAATATTTTTTTTGTACCCAAAAAATTTTATTGGTAAATATTGTGAAATTCCAAATTCTATGGCACCTAGGAATGAAAAAACTTTTGATCTTTATAATAACATTTTATTTGTCGCAACTTAGGATAACAATCTAATTACAAAACAAGGATAAAATGATAAAGTACTAATAGAATTATCATCAATGTTATATCAGACATCTCATTTTCCTTCAGAGAATGGGAATAAGTAACGAATAAATAAATAATTTTTTTGTGCTTTTCTCGTAACTGGTATAATATTTCAAATTTCCAAGTTGTGGTTTATTATCACTTGATGTTTTGTTTTATTATTATTTTTTGCGGTTGCTCTTTTGTTTACTCAAAATTCAAATCTGCATATATATAATTCTGAAAAATTCCTAATTCACATTTATTTTGAAATTAAACCATAAAAAATTTCATGGTATTGCTAGTAATTATAATGATCTTATATAATAATATTTTAACGAGAAACAATTTACACTTGTAGTGACAGCGAAGCGACAATATCTTACAAAATACACTCATCTGTTTCTTTATTTGTAATGAAATGAACAGTCGAACAAGCATTTGGCTCTGTATTCATTCAACAAATATCAGTAAAATGCAAAATGTTTTGTTTTCTAAAATTTGTCAGAAGAAAATTTACTTGAATTACAAGGAAATTGGAAAATAGTGAAAGCAAAACATTTATTAGCTTGTAGTAAAGCAGAAATTAACTTATAATCTTCAACATATGACGTAAAATTTTTATAAAAGGGGATTCATGTGATTTAGGAAGAGTTTCACAGAGATGAGTCAAAGTGACTCCCTTGGGTATCCATTACATCATCTAAAAAAATTATATCTAAAGTAATCCGGTAAACTTTTGTAGGATTGTAGGATGTGACACTCATATATTGAAAAATAAATCAAGTTTTTTTCATACATGTATGAAAAATGTTTGTAAATTTCATACATGTATGAAAAATGTTTGTAAATTTCATACATGTATGAAAAATGTTTGTAAATTTCACCCAAACATAATTATTATTAAATTTTCGCTTTTCCTTTTTTCTTACTTACTTTTATTTTCTCTTGAAATGCACATTTGGTTAACACAAAAATAATTTTTGGTAATAATATATTAACTTGAAAAAGTATGGACCACCCTTTTACCTACGGATCCCAAATAAGTATATATTTGTAAACCATTTTTAGAATTCTGGGGGTTGATTACAATTTACTAACAAACGACCAGCGATATTAATCATATCTTTAACGCTGTTTCTTAATTCTTCGGCATAAATATGACTAAACCCCTCTAAAAATGTATTTAGCATCGTATAATAAAAAATTTTATAGTCTTTCGATATAATAATTTTACTTATTTCTGGATTATTAATATAAATATAGAAACACGTTAAAATACGATGAATTGGTGCAATAAACTCTTTTCCGTTTAATTCTCTATTCTTTTTATCTAAGGCCATACTCCGAAGCAACCCACTTAAATAAACACCAAGAGCTGCTATAAGATAATATTCATATGATCTTTTCCTATACTTATTTAAAAGAAAATATAAAGCTTCATTAAAATTCTTATCACTAAAGTCGTATCTCGTAGCTACGTTGTAAATAAAAGATAAATTTTCAGTAAAATTAATACAATCATTGTCATTTGTCTTTAAAACTATTCCATTTTTTTCACTATTAATTATTTGCTTGTATATATTTTTATGATTCTCTTGAAAATATGTTTCTGTTTCTAACATCTTATTATCATTCATTAGATTAGAAATTAAACTATAGTCGGTTTCATAACAAGCATACATAAGCCTTAAAATTATGGGCATTTGAACATGATCTTGAAATTTTTCAAATAAATTTAATTCCTTAATAACAGTCGAGTAGTATATTAAACCAGTCATTGATGCAGTCATGGATATTTTAGTAAATAGACACATGAAAACCACATTAAATATTTCACCCAGCGTGGTGAACATTAATGTAAATGAAATATGGTCATTGTCATAAATTGTTATATTTGGAAATTTAATCATTATATTTAACACCGTTCTTAAACTGCTTTCATTATTCAACAAATTTTGTAAAATAATATCTCTATGCGTTTTTATAAAAGAATGTACGAAATTGGCTGTCTCTTCCACGCTTGAAATGTAATCGCCCATTAAATCTTGTTTATCATTCCCCCCTTCTTCTTGCGCCGAATGGCGTAACCCCCCGGCTATGTTTACATATCATTTGAATTTTGGATCATTTTCAAAATGTTCCATCTTTTTGGTTAGCATGTTTTGGATTGATTGAAATTGTCCCATAAAACACTGTAAAAATTGCTGAAAAGTAATCATTTCTTCATTTTCTGTATTATCGTCGTTGATACCCAAAGAAGCAATAGTGGATGATGACGACTTTAACATATCTTCCATGATGGATTTCATTCTTTCGGGGGTTGCGGGTAAAACGATATCTGTATCTCGACTAAAAATATGTAAATCTTCAATTATATTCTCGTGGAATAAAAGTTCCATTATATTTAAAAAGCAATTGATCAAATATTTGGGACTAATAAATTTATTACTTTCATAATTAGGCAAAATGCACCGGACTGGTAGGCATCCATCATATTTATTTTTATCCGATTTATGCATTATTTTTAAGAAATATCTATTTACATCATGAATAAATTGTAAATCTTTATCCTGGCTTAATTTGAAATCGATATTATTTAAATCTATTGTGTCAACTTCGTCCCTGTTTACAAATTTTAGAAGCACGTTTTTTGTTTCACAATATATAAAACATTTTTCGATTTCAACGGTAGTCATTTTTTAAATAAAAAGAAATAATGTTATTAACCTATAGTAATAAATTCAAGAAGAGGGAAATCGAAAACGCAAACTTTTAATCTCCAAAAACTCTAAAATGGTTTAGATATTATCTATATATATATATATATATATATATATATATATATATATATATATATATATATATATATATATATATATATATATATATATATATATATATATATATATATATATATATATATATATATATATATATATATATATATATATATATATATATATATATATATATATATATATATATATATATATATATATATATATATATATATATATATGTATATATATAGTAATTTTGGGATTCGTAGATATATATGTAGTTTCAGAAATATTTCTAAGTCCAGAAGAAATTTTTTTTCTAAAAATAATTCTAAGTACATATGACATTTCAAGAAGAGGGATATCAAAACGCAAACATTTAATCTCCAGAAACTCTCTATGGAAGAATCCGTATTATTTTCAGAGGAATCAAATTATGGTTTTGAACACCTAGAATATTGCCTAATAAGACAGCACAGTACTTTATTGGAACTCGAACAGCATTAACCCAACCCAAAGAGATTACATTTCAAATAAATTTTGACGATAAGGAATCTGTCCTTCCTCTCCAAATAATCAATAAGAATAGAATATGAATGTAAGTAAGCCTTGGGCTTAATTTTTAAGTTCCTTTCGTTTTCTGAAGGCTGTAAAGTTTGTTAGTTTGCCTTCTTGTTAATAGGGGTATCCTTGGATTTAAAGCAAAGAACGCCAACAATAAATGTTAAATACCCCATCTATGAATTTTCCCCGACTTTCTTTCCTCCTCGAGTTTCCTATCATAAAAAACCTTTATAGTATAATCTAAATAGACATAACAAAACAATAAAGTCACTAGCAAAAATAGTATAAAATACGTTTTGTATCTCATTTTTTTAATATCATGATAATTTTATAAATAAATTTAGTGAAGAATGAAAACAATAATTGTTTATGATTAATAAACCTAATACCTCTACATAAACAGCAAAATTATTATTTACCTTGGGTAGTTCTTCACCAAACTGGAATGTAAACGAGCAAAATGCCAATTTACAAAAGTGGTTCTTCACCAAACTGGAAGGTAAACGAGCAAAATGCCAATTTACAAAAGTGGTTCTTCACCAAACTGGAATGTAAACGAGCAAAATGCCAATTTACAAAAGTGGTTCTTCACCAAACTGGAATGTAAACGAGCAAAATGCCAATTTACCAAAAAATTATTTTAATCGATAATTTTGATCGTAATCATTAATTGAAAAGATAAATTATTATATATATTATACAAAAAGTGTAACTGCATATCCACAAGAGCAGGTAAAATAATTACACATTAAATATCCGTTGAGTTGGTCATGTGTTATTTGGAATTATCTATTTTATAATATATAGTCTTTCAAGTTTACCGGATCGTACTTTAAATGACAATTATATTGTAGCAATAAATCTTAACAATATACAATTATAACTGTGAAAACTGTCATACAATATTTAAAATTTTTAAGTTGTGGTTTATTGTCACTTGGTGTCTTGTTTTAATATTTTTTAGTGGTTGGTTCTTGGATAAGATTTTTTCTACTTTCTATTTCTTTTTCATCACAATTTTTGAAACAGAATGTCTATATCATTTCACATTCATTTTCAATATATGGTTGATGTAAAAATCCCTCTCTTAGCAGCCCACTACTTTACCCACCTCGAGGATGCTTGGCTCTTTTAGCAATAGGTTCAAAAATATCCTCTTTTTGTTTTTTAGAGAAACTCGTCTAGCTATTGAGTCTTCTGTATCATCAAAAAATATCCTCTTTTTGTTTTTTAGAGAAACTCGTCTAGCTATTGAGTCTTCTGTATTATCAAAAAATATCCTCTTTTTGTTTTTTAGAGAAACTCGTCTAGCTATTGAGTCTTCTGTATCATCATCAGTTTCTCTTTGTTTTCTTTTAAGGTTGAGAATTTTGCTTTTCTTTTTTGTATTTACGCTTTCCTCGTCCTTGGGTTGGTTTGTAATAACCTTCGTGGGGGGAATTTCCCTTTTGATGTTTTCCTTTCCTTCATCTTTGTATGGATTCGAGGGAAATTCTTCTTTGACTGCTTCTTCTTCCACCTTAAAAATCTTCTTTTCTTCTAATAATGATTCTATATTTTTAAAAATCTTATTTTCCATGTTCCACTCATTTTCATCTTTGTATAGATCAAAAATCTTCTTTTCTTCGTTTGTTTTTTCTTCGTCCTTGGGTTGATTTGTAATAATCTTCGTGGGGGGAATTTCCCTTTTTATGTTTTCCTTTTCTTCATCTTTGTATGGATTCGAGGGAAATTCTTCTTTGACTGCTTTTTCTTCCACCTTAAAATTCTTCTTTTCTTCTAATAATGATTCTATATCTGTAAAAATCTTATTTTCCATGTTCCACTTTTTTTCATCTTTGTGTAGATCAAAAATCTTCTTTTCTTTCTTTTTTTTTCTTCGTCCTTGGGTTGGTTTGTAATAATCTTCGTGGGCGGAATTTCCCTTTTGATGTTTTCCTTTTCTTCATCTTTGTATGGATTCGAGGGAAATTCTTCTTTGACTGCTTTTTCTTCCACCTTAAAAATCTTCTATTCTTCTAATAATGATTCTGGATCCACAAAAATCTTATTTTCCGTGTTCCACTCTTTTTCATCTTTGTAGAGATTTGGGGGAATTTTGTTCTTGATTCGATTTTCCATTTCAAAAATCTTCTTTTCTTTGTTTGTTTTTTCTTCGTCCTTGGGTTGGTTTGTAGTAATCTTCACTGGGAGAATTTCTGTTTTGGTGTTGATGCCCCCTTGTTCGTGGTTTAAGAATTCTTCCAAGTCTTGAAAATAATCATCTTCCCCCGACTCTGAAACATTTAGATAATTTTCAATGTCTGGAAAAGACAAGAAACTATCGGGTTTCAAATCTGAAGTATCCCCAAAGGGTGGGATATTTTCAAAATCATTATCTATTTCATTTTTAGATATATAAAATTTATTTGTGCAGTATGAACATTGTACTTGAACCATTTTCATTTTCACAAAATCTTGTAATACGTGATAATGATCGTGATGATTAAACTAGTCAAGCCGAAGACACAACTAACTAACTGAAACCTCCCCTGAGCTGGTATATATACTGTGATTACACTTACCCCCCCCCCCATCCAAGCCATAAAGCATATAAATAATGGACCGAGATACGATTGGGCCCAGTACAGTTTTAAAATGAGAGGGTATTCCACTATGCAAGCAAGCCATGTCAAGAAACCTATTCTATGAAATTCTGCGGTTTCTGCGATTTGACTATAAATCTACACGCCCAAAGAGACTCAAAACTGACAAATTTGTAATATTTTTTTACAGATTGCAGTAGATTTATAGATAACAACATTGTTTGCTACAAGCCGGGACCTAATATAACTATTGACGGGCAGCTCTTTCCTAGTAAGACAAGACGTCCTTTTACACAATTTATGGCACCAAAGCCCGATAATTATGGCCAGAAGTACTGGTTAGCTGTAGATAAGGAGAGTAGCCTAAATATCTGATGAATGGATTTCATTATTTCATTTTACCTTGTTTTGAGTATTGTTCTCTTCTCTGTTCTTCGGCCGCTGATTCTCATCTTAATTTGTTGGACAGAAACTTACGGTTTATTAAATTTCTTATTCCTGGTCTAAATATTAATCTCTGGCACTGTCGCTCAATTATTTCATTATGTTAATCTTTTTCTTTCGAATTGTATATAATCCAAAAGTTTTCGTCATTATGGTAATCATATAATTTAGCAAGCATTAAATCGGGTTTATGATGACCTCTGGTAATAATTGTACCTGTTATTGTTTTTTTTTATTGTTATTACATTTTCATTTAAATAAAAATTCTCTTTGAAATAAGACTCGTTTTCCTCCAAAATACTTTCCCACGGACAAGTTGGAATTAAATAATACTTGAAAAATTCACGGGGTTCATTACTATTTTCTTTTGGGAAACATTTAACAATAAAATATTTATCGCTTTTATTTATATCCTCTGTATATACTTCTGTGTTTTCCTCTATATTATATTTTCTATTTGGTCGAAAAAAATAAATATCTAAAAATAAATAATTGCCCATTTTCAGGTCGGCAAATTGTTTAATTTCTAAATCGTCATGATCAATATTCCGTAAATATCTGAATTTGGCGCTATTCTCATTTACAAGGCGATATTGTTGTTCTTCTCGTGAATAAAGATGAAAATATGCTGTTTTTGGAAACCAATCGGCTAAATTTTCTTTGTGATATATAGAAAATTTATTGTTTTTTTCCTTTTCCAATACAATTACATAATCTGTACTCTTGTATTCTTTTAAGAAATCATTGAATGATCTGATTATACGCGAACATTCACAATTACCCTTTGGATTTAACACCAATTTAAATAGTTTTTGTGTGTTTAAACCATAAACTATATATATACCATCGATTGGTATTCTACGGCGGTTTTTAAAAATAGTATCCCTAATTTCAAAATAATAGAATATTATATATTTTTCGTTTGGAATGTCATCACAAAGTAAAATTTCAAGATCATTATACAAAAAATCATAAATTTTTTTGAATAAATTAACTTTGATGGGATTCTGTACGTCGTCCATCGTAACAATAACTGAAAACAAAAGAAAATATATATATATATATATATATATATATATATATATATATATATATATATATATATATATATATATATATATATATATATATATATATATATATATATATTATATATATATATATATATACACTTATACTATAAAATAATATATAGAAATTATAACAAAATCAAATGAAATATATACATTTAAGAAAATTGAATATCTAAGAAAAAAAAATTTAGTATAGTGATTAGAATTGTAATCAATGTTATGTTATTCCAATCTTACTTATTCGCTAGCATTACTAAAATAGAATGAAATTTACTACCCATGTAGAATATACTGGGTATACGGTTTACATTTTATCACCGATATAGCACAAGATACTCACTTTATGTTGTAAAATTCTCACCAATATAGGAAGAAATATATACTTACTGAAAATTTACAACTATATAACATCAAATACCTAAGATTGTTTTCATTCTTCATTATATTTATTCATAGATTGTTATGATATTAAAAAATGGGATACATAACACTTATTATTATAAGCATTATAATACTTTTGTTGGTGACTATATTTATTTTGTATGTCTATACAGACTATGCTGTAAGGTATGATTATGCTAAGGTACGTGAGGAGAAAAGAAAGAAAATCGTGGATAATTCGTAGGTGGGGAATTTAACATTGTTGATTCCATATATGAACAACTGTTTTGAATTTAATATAGAAGATTCTAAATATTATTTGGAGTTGGGAGATTTATATGCTAGTGGAATACTAATAAATCCTATAACGGGACTTCCTTATTTGACCGGCGTAGAAGATGATACTAGGGGCGTTGATTATCCCTATTATGAATATTTTGATGTAGATCTCGGATTTACATACACTAGAAAGTTAGAAGATTATGATCATACTAATAGGCTATGTTATAAAACTACTAAAGCCACCATCTATAAAATGCGATATTTTCTTGTTCATAACCATAAATCATCTCTCATGATGCAATGTTCTCATCCAGATGATATCATAAGAACAAAATTTTCTGGTACACCAGTGAAAGGAAAACGAGGAGGGTTTGCAACGGGCCCACAAGAACAAATGACATGGAACTCTTTGTTATGGCTAATTTAACCCTGGATAGGTACGATGGGTCGTTTGCGACCCCGAGCGTAAAAAAAAAACAGGTTTTTCTCACGTGACTCACCCCCGTGACTGAATTTGTGGGTGATCGACCTGCAGGAGGTGTCTCCCCTACACGCTCTAGTAGTGTCCAGATGTGCATTGCTGTAGCTGTACTCCTTCCCCGATTTCTGAGACGCGTCGGGGTCGTTCGCGACCGAGTTTACCCTTCTAAGGTAGTTTGCATAATTATCAAAGTTATTACGTATTATGAAATTGTCGTAGAATGGTGCAACTTGTATAGGTTATCAGTTGTGGAAAGTCTTGGTGGATTGTTTGGCTACCATGTGCATGATTTTTTTTTTAGTTAAAATGTCGTTCATCACCACGAGGACCATTTTACCGCGAGTGCCCCTTTTTCATTTTTTTTCATTTTTTTGCCAAGTCATTTTTCCGTAAGATATTGCCAAATAGGGTCGTAAAACTTTTGCTTGTTTAGTGTTGGAAAGTGTGTCTAGATGATCTGGCTACCCATGCATGACTTTGTTTTTGTCAGATACGACGTAGTTATTGGTATATTGGGTATTTAACTGCGGTTACCAATTTCTGTTTTTTTTCAATATTTGTAAAAATTACTACGTAGTAATGAATTGCCGTATATTATTCATTTTTTTTTCATGTTTATGTGTTAGAAAGTGTGCCTTGATGGTTGGGCTAACACGTGCATGTCTTTTTTTTTATCTGAGATGCCGTATATTAGAATGTCGGGCATTTTATCGCGAGTGTCCCTTTTTCATTTTTTTTCATTTTTTTGCCAAGTCATTTTTCCGTAAGATATTGCGAAATAGTATCGTAAAACTTTTGCTTTTTTAGTGTTGGAAAGTGTGTCTAGATGATCTGGCTACCCATGCGTGATATTGTTTTTGTCAGATACGACGTAGTTATTGGTATATTGGGTATTTAACTGCGGTTGCCAATTTCTGTTTTTTTTCAATATTTGTAAAAATTTACTACGTAGTAAGGAATTGCCGTATATTATTGATTTTTTTTTCATGTTTGTGTTAGAAAGTGTGCCTTGATGGTTGGGCTAACACGTGCAAGTCTTTTTTTTTTATCTGAGATGCTGTATATTAGAATGTTGGGCATTTTTCCGCGAGTGCCCCTTTTTATTTGTTTTGCATATTTTTGCTTAGTCATGTTACCGTAAGGAATTGGCAAGTAGTGTCGCAAAACTTATATTTTTATAGTGTTGGAAAGTGTTTCTAGATGATCTGGCTACCCATGCCTATTTTTTTTTTAGCCAGATATGGCGTATATATAAGTATGTGTTCGATTTTCCTGTGATTGCCATTTTTTCGTTTTTTCCCATTTCTTTCAAAATTACTACGTACTAAGGAACTATCACAGAGTAATATTTCATTTATATGTTTATTTGTTGGAAAATGTGCCTTGATGGTTTGCCTAGCACGTGGCTGAAATTTTTTTTTTCTGAAATGCCGTATATTAGAATGGCCATTTTTCCACGATTGCCCCTTTTTATTTGTTTTGCATTTTTTGCTTAGTCATGTTACCGTAAGGAATTGGCAAGTAGTGTCGCAAAACTTATAATTTTATAGTGTTGGAAAGTGTTTCTAGATGATCTGGCTACCCATGCCTATCTTCTTTTTTTAGCCAGATATGGCGTATATATAGGTATGTGTTCGATTTTCCTGTGATTGCCATTTTTTCGTTTTTTCCCATTTCTTTCAAAATTACTACGTACTAAGGAACTATCACAGAGTAATTATTCCTTTGGATGTTTATTTGTCGGAAAATGTGCCTTGATGGTTTGCCTAGCACGTGGCTGATTTTTTTTTTCTGAAATGCCGTATATTAGAATGTTAGCCATTTTTCCGCGAGTGCCCCTTTTTATTTGTTTTGCATTTTTTTGCTTAGTCATGTTACCGTAAGGAATTGGCAAGTAGTGTCGCAAAACTTATACTTTTATAGTGTTGGAAAGTGTTTCTAGATGATCTGGCTACCCATGCCTATCTTTTTTTAGCCAGATATGGCGTATATATAGGTATGTGTTCGATTTTCCGGTGATTGCCATTTTTTCGTTTTTTCCCAATTCTTTCAAAATTACTACGTACTAAGGAACTATCACAGAGTAATGATTCCTCTAGATGTTTATTTGT
Organism: Palaemon carinicauda; assembly: GCF_036898095.1. NCBI lineage: Eukaryota > Metazoa > Arthropoda > Malacostraca > Decapoda > Palaemonidae > Palaemon > Palaemon carinicauda. Next base: position 62,313 of record NW_027169381.1, read on the forward strand.
CGGAAAATTTTGTTTACTTTTTTTTTTGATTGAATATCATCAAATTTTTTTAGCTAAAATATTATATTGTTTTACATTTTTTTTTTCGATTTTATTTCCCTTCAAAAAAAATTTTTTGGGTCAGAATTTTAAATTTATAGTCGTAAAATAATCGACAATTATCCAGCAACCCACCATACAATTTTTATGCATTTCCAATAATAATTAGATTAGTAAATAACACCTTGAAATTGACATACCCTTCCTACATTTCAAGTGGCAGATTAGGGAGTCTGAGTCAGTGTGGTTGGCGGCCATTTTGTGGACATATCCGAAGCGTAAGCTGCCCTATCTATATATATTCTTGTTCCCTATAGAATTTGTGATATTTTGGTATATTTTTACCTGCATAAATATCATATTATATATTAAATATATGTATTTTTTTACGAAATTTCTAAGTACTCAAAAAATTACCTTTAGATATGGCCCCTGATATAAATGTAATTTACAAAATTATGAAGATTTTTTTACATATTTCTATTTTAGGATAACATATGTTTATTCCCTAAAAAAATTAGCCACTTCCTATTTCATTTGGGTACCCAAAAAAATTCATGAAATTTGGACAAATTTTTTTGGCCCAAAAAAGTTACCCTTTTTTTCTCATTTCAGATCTTCACCTCCATGGGTCTGACTTCATCCAAAATACATCAAGATGTGTCCTAAACATTCAAGAATCAATTCCTAAAAGGATTTGTGTATATATGTATAAACTTTTTTTTATGAATTTTTATGTCAGGTCTTTTTTTTCTACTTAATTTTTTAAAATATTTATAATAAATAGTTTTTCTGCAGATGAGTAGTATTTATCTTTACAGTTGTTTTAAGCATTCATTGAAGTTTTTTTTTGGCAAAAGAAAAAAGGAGGTTACTGCAAAAACTGATTTTTCAAGAATTTGTTTTGGCGTCGGGGTCGTTCGCGTCCGAGTATACCCTTAAAGGGGTGTTTGAGGAGCGTACCTATCCAGGGTTAAAATGTAGATAATTTCATGTAGTTAAATTTATTTTATGTGTGATTGCTTGTTTTTACGCCAAGTATTTCTTCGAGACCATTTTTTTTTTCGCAAATGTTCACGCAAACTTTTAATCCCCAGAAACGCTAAAATGATTTAGATATTATCTATATATATATTAGTAATTTTAGGATTCGTAGATATATATGTAGTTTCAGAAATATTTCTAAGTCCAGAAGAAATTTTTTTTTTTTTAAATAATTCTAAGTACATATGACATTTCAAGAAGAGGGAAATCAAAACGCAAACATTTAATCTCCAGAAACTCTCTATGGAATAATCCGTATTTTTTTTCAGAGGAAACAAATTATGGTTTTGTACACCTAGAATATTGCCTAATAAGACAGTACAGTACTTTATTGGAACCCGAACAGCATTAACCCAACCCAATGAGATTATATTTCAAATAAATTTTGACAATAGGGAATCTGTCCTTCCTCTCCAAATAATCAATAAGAATAGAATATGAATGTAAGTAAGCCTTGGGTTTTTTTTTATGTATTAGTTTCCTTGGTTTAGTTTTTAAGTTCCTTTCGTTTTCTGAAGACTGTAAAGTTTGTTAGTTCACCTTCTTGTTAGTAGGGGTATCCTTGGATTTAAAGCGTTTTGGTTTTCCACGTGGATGGGTATTTGATGAAAACGTAATGTTGTTAAGTTTTTTTTTAAACCTCGTTCTTTTAGCAACGGGCTCAAATAGTGTCTTCTTTTTGTTTTTTAGAGAAACGCGTCTAGCTATTGAGTCTTCTGTATCATTGTCAGTTTCTCTATTTTTTCTTTTAAGGTTGAGATTTATATCTAATTGGACGATTTCTTCTTTTTGATGTTGGTTTGAAGTCGTTTTCACTGGGGGAATATCCTTTTCTTCAACTTTGTATTGATTCGAGGGGAATTCCTCTTTTATGGTGGTTTCCTTTACTTCAAAAATCTTCTTTTCTTCATCTTTGTACTGATTAGATAAAACTTCTTGAATCCATAGATTCACTGCCCCCTCTGCCTCAAAAGTCTTCTTTTTTTCTCCTTTGTATGGATTCGAGGGAAATTCTTTTTTTATTTGTTTAATTAAGAACCTTCTTTACTGGGTTTATGTTTTCTTCGTCTTTGTGTTGGTTTGTAGTAATCTTCGCTGGGAGAATTTTTGTTTTGATGTTGACACCTTCTTGTTCATGGTTTAAGAATTCCTCCAATTCTTGAAAATGATCATCTTCCCCCGACTTTGAAAAATTTAGATAATTTTCAATATCCGGAAAAGGCAAGAAACTATCATGTTCCAAATCTGTAGTATCCCCAAGGAGTGAAATATTTTCAGAATCATTATCTATTTCTTTTTTGGGGGTACAGATTTTATTTTTACAATATGGACATTGCACTTGAACCATTTTCATTTTTACAAATCTTGTAATAATTGATAATAGTAGTGGTAGTAGAACTGATCCAGTCTAAGATACAACTAACCAACTGAAACCTTCCTTGGGCTGATATATATACTATGTGATTACACCCCTCCCCATCCCCCCATCTAAGACAGATGAAGCATATAAATAATAGACTGAGATACGATTATGCCCAGTACAGCTTCAACCTCCGGTTGGTGTTTATTCTTTTGGTTCTGATCTTGCAACAGAAAGGTATCTATAAAAGAACCCAAAAAGAATGTTTTTTAACATAAAAAACATAACACAAAACGATGAATTGGTTTGTTTGCGAGAAAAGAGCAAACAAAACCTATCATCACCATTCAACCCAATTCTTTTCCACGGAGAAGATATGGACACTTTGAAAAAAATCATTATAAACACTATAATGACAGGAGAGGTTTCTAGTCTCTATTTATGGTGCATTAGAGAAATTCATCTCATTAATATATTTAACGTAAAGAGAAAAAACAATTCAAGAATGAATTCCATACTGTATTTTTTACAAGGAAAGGCACTAGACCTAATTTCACCAAGAGATACAGTTTCTCTATATTTATTTTTTACATTTCTAAACACATACAAAGAAAAAAATTATAGGGATATTGAGTTTCTAACCAAGGCCCTTACTATTTTTCTATTCGCCTTAAAAGCCCAAGTATGATGTGATTTACAATTGGCTGCATCTAATCAAATACCAGAAACTACCGACAAAGAAAATTATGAGAAAAAATTTAACGACTCTCTTGAAGTTGGTAATCGTTTTGAAGCTGTTCAATATTTGGCTGCTGTTTATAGAAATTTTATGGGCTTAGAAAATAATGAGGATATTTCTTCCGTGTGTCTAGATAATAAGAGCACACGGAAGAATGAATTCATAGAGTGGTTCCGTCCCATCATAATTAAGAAAATTCACAGCGTAGAAACCGAATCATTAGGATGCTCAAGTAAAAGGGTTTTGGAATTATCCTGTGTAAAGAGGCTTCATTATTTCAGAGACCGACCATATTTTTATGGACAATTTAAAGTCCTAATTTCAATAGTAGAATCATTGATGGCTTTTAAATTAGACCCAAGAGCAATGGATTCCGTAAATTGTGCGTCGATTCAGTTTTTTGACAAAATCCACCCCTTTGAAATGAACCAAGAGTTTTCTTGGAAAAACGACCATCAATCCATAGAAAACTACACTTGCACAAATAAACCTTTATGTAATCCAAAGTTCTTGGATACTTTATGGGAAAATCCAAGTTGGAGGAAAAATCACCACACCACCTTGAATGTTGTTAAAAAGAGACGACGCTCATCATTGTCATCAACAATGACAAAAAAAACAAAAATGGATGGCTAATAACATCAAATTGATCGTAGAAACCCAATACTGATTAAACGACGAAGATTTGGACCTACAAATCATGAAAAAGGCATTATTCCTGCTAAACTTATAAGAAAGGAAAAGCATTCTACATTTTTTATGACTGTAAACTGTTTCTCGTTGAAATATTATAAAAGACAAATATTTCCAGTAATGTGTCATATTACTTATTATTTAAAACCATCCTTTTCTTTTTGGAATAAAATATTTTTATATTATATATATATTATTTTTTGGTTTAAAAAGAATAAAGTGTTTATGGTTGGTTATACACAATTCTTCATTTATCCATTAGTCTTAACTACTATAATCAAATATTGCAATTTGAGATACACTGGGGTTATTGAAGATGTATCCCTAAAAGAAAAAAAATGAAGAAAAGAAACCATATTAACTACAACGATGACGATGATAATGATTACTCTTCATCCGAGTGTATGAATAATGGTGGCGTATATGAAATATTGTTTATAGCATTATTGTTTTCCTTTATATTATTTTTTTGGCTTTGGTTATTTTAAAAAAAACGCACATAATATATAGAACATTTTTAGATAAAAAAAAACTGATAGATAATAGATTTAGTACAATATATATTATAACTCGAATTTTTTAAAAATGATTGGTTGCTTTTAATTCTACAAATGGGGTATGTTTCATTGCCAGGACCAAAAGTAATATCGTATAATGATTCATTCATTTTTTAATAAGAATAATTCATTTTTTTCATAAACAAAAGTTGTGTTGATGCATTATATTTTGTGTCAGATCCAATATAATTGTCAAAGAAGAAGGACTACCAATTACGCTGATGTGAATACCAACAAACAGACCACCGAACATGACGAAATATAAAGCATCATCATATCCAGTTCGTCACAAATTTAACAAGAAACTGCGTTATCGTTCTAGTGCCACACCTTTCTTCGCATTCCCAAGTTCTAGTTATAAAAGAAAAATGAGAATTTCGGAAAATGTTCACGAATTCTTCAACATAAATCGTGTCAAAGGCTGGGAAAATATTCCCGAAGGCAATTATATTTTGTCGTTGGTTATTGCCGTTGACATTGATAATTTTTATATAAAAAACAAGAGACTCAAACACTCAAAATATAGGTTTACGGCGACGGCTATACAAAGTAAAAAGAAGTTTAAAGGTGGCGTTTTGAGTTATCATATAGTTGAAGACAACCAATTGGTGGATAAACTTTATTTACATAAAATTCATCAAACTGGTTTAACAGTATTAGATAATCTTAAAAAAATAATGTAATTCAATCATATTAGAATAAAAGAAAAGATGTATTTGAAAATATCAAAATTATTCCAGTTTGATAATCTTTGTTCATGTTTTGGAATAGATGTTTTTTAAAAAATATTCCAGTTCAATATTCTTTGTATATATATGTTATTTGTTTAATCAATTACCAAATTTTCCAATAACTAGATAGGACTTTTTTGCAACTATGTTAAGTGTAAAAGATTTCATTTGATAAATATCAAAGGGGAAATCTTTTAATTCCCCTTATTTGAAGTTGAAGAAATTTTATTTGTTAATTAAGGATTTTGTTTACTTTTGTTTAGTGTAATCTATATTTGTTCCATTTCATAAATATATTTTTAGTGACTTTCATTTTTTTGGGAGAGTCGCTGTATGTCATTTTTTTATTATAACAAACCCTTTTTTTATTCTCAATTCATATATTTATATTTTGCTTTACTTTTTGTAAAATCTAAGCAAGCAGAGAATGGAGGAAATATGATACATATACGTTTCCCACAAAATGTATTTACAGATGTAATTAGTACTTTATCAATGTATCCTTGTTTTGTAACTGGATTGTTGCGACAAATAAAATGTTATAATTAAAAGATCAAAACTTTTTTCTTTACTAGGTGCCATAGAATTTGGAATTTCGCAATATTTACCAATAAAATTAGAAGAATTTCTCATCTACCTACCTACCTAAATTAATATTAATAATAATAATAATGTTTCTGAAGTTCTTTGGTAATCATATGAAATAAAAAGGAAAAACAAATATTCGCTGTCTGTAATAAAACTATTTCCCCTACTACTAGTCAGCAAGTACAGAGATTTCAATATAGTTGTTGAGCCGTATGAGCTCTTCTTTAATGAGGAAATTCTCGCGTACACAGGAAAGAAAATAAAAATGACAGTGTACTACTGCTTGACCAAAAATATATATATATTACGAGTTTTCTTTGCGCCAGACAAACACATAGAAAGAAAGAAATAGTTTATTTTGGTATACTGTATGTTATAACTTAGATGAATTTCATTTCTCATCTACCTACCTACCTAAATTAATATTAATAATAATAATAATAATAATAATAATGTTTCTGAAGTTCTTCGGTAATCATATAAAATAAAAAGAAAAAACAAATCTTCGCTGCCTGTAATAAAACTATTTCCCCTACAATAATAATAATGTATCTGAAGTTCTTCGGTAATCATATAAAATAAAAAGGAAAAACAAATCTTCGCTGCCTATAATAAAACTATTTCCCCTACTACTAGTCAGCAAGTATAGAGATTTCAATATAGTTGTTGAGCCGTTTGAGCTCTTCTTTAATGAGGAAATTCTCGCGTACACAGGAAAGAAAATAAAAATGACAGTGTACTACTGCTTGACAAAAAATATATATATATATTACGAGTTTTCTTTGCGCCAGACAAACACATAGAAAGAAAGAAATAGTTTATTTTGGTATACTGTATGTTATAACTTAGAAGAATTTCATTTCTCATCTACCTACCTACCTAAATTAATATTGATAATAATAATAATAATAATAATGTTTCTGAAGTTCTTCGGTAATCATATAAAATAAAAAGGAAAAACAAATCTTCGCTGCCTGTAATAAAACTATTTCCCCTACTACTAGTCAGCAAGTACAGAGATTTCAATATAGTTGTTGAGCCGTTTGAGCTCTTCTTTAATGAGGGAAATTCTCGCGTACACAGGAAAGAAAATAAAAATGACAGTGTACTACTGCTTGACAAAAAATATATATATATTACGAGTTTTCTTTGCGACAGACAAACACATAGAAAGAAAGAAATAGTATATTTTGGTATACTGTATGTTATAACTTAGAAGAATTTCATTTCTCATCTACCTACCTACCTAAATTATTATTAATAATAATAATGATAATAATAATAATGTTTCTGAAGTACTTCGGTAATCATATAAAATAAAAAGGAAAAACAAATCTTCGCTGCCTGTAATAAAACTATTTCCCCTACAATAATAATAATGTTTCTGAAGTTCTTCGGTAATCATATAAAATAAAAAGGAAAAACAAATCTTCGCTGCCTGTAATAAAACTATTTCCCCTACTACTAGTCAGCAAGTACAGAGATTTCAATATAGTTGTTGAGCCATTTGAGCTCTTCTTTAATGAAGAAATTCTCGCGTACACAGGAAAGAAAATAAAAATGACAGTGTACTACTGCTTGACAAAAAATATATATATATTACGAGTTTTCTTTGTGCCAGACAAACACATAGAAAGAAAGAAATAGTTTATTTTGGTATACTGTATGTTATAACTTAGAAGAATTTCATTTCTCATCTACCTACCTACCTAAATTAATATTAATAATAATAATAATATTAATAATAATGTTTCTGAAGTTCTTCGGTAATCATATAAAATAAAAAGGAAAAACAAATCTTCGCTGCCTGTAATAAAACTATTTCCCCTACAATAATAATAATGTTTCTGAAGTTCTTCGGTAATCATATAAAATAAAAAGGAAAAACAAATCTTCGCTGCCTGTAATAAAACTATTTCCCCTACTACTAGTCAGCAAGTACAGAGATTTCAATATAGTTGTTGAGCCGTTTGAGCTCTTCTTTAATGAGGAAATTCTCGCGTACACAGGAAATAAAATAAAAATGACAGTGTACTACTGCTTGACAAAAAATATATATATATTACGAGTTTTTTTTGCGCCAGACAAACACATAGAAAGAGAGAAATAGTTTATTTTGGTATACTGTATGTTATAACTTAGAAGAATTTCATTTCTCATCTACCTACCTACCTAAATTAATATTAATAATAATAATAATAATGTTTCTGAAGTTCTTCGGTAATCATATAAAATAAAAAGGAAAAACAAATCTTCGCTGCCTGTAATAAAACAATTTCCCCTACAATAATAATAATGTTTCTGAAGTTCTTCGGTAATCATATAAAATAAAAAGGAAAAACAAATCTTCGCTGCCTGTAATAAAACTATTTCCCCTACTACTAGTCAGCAAGTACAGAGATTTCAATATAGTTGTTGAGCCGTTTGAGCTCTTTTTTGATGAGGAAATTCTCGCGTACACAGGAAAGAAAATAAAAATGACAGTGTACTACTGCTTGACAAAAAATATATATATATTACGAGTTTTCTTTGCGCCACACAAACACATAGAAAGAAAGAAATAGTTTATTTTGGTATACTGTATGTTATAACTTAGAAGAATTTCATTTCTCATCTACCTACCTACCTAAATTAATATTAATAATAATAATGATAATAATAATAATGTTTCTGAAGTTCTTCGGTAATCATATAAAATAAAAAGGAAAAACAAATCTTCGCTGCCTGTAATAAAACTATTTCCCCTACAATAATAATAATGTTTCTGAAGTTCTTCGGTAATCATATAAAATAAAAAGGAAAAACAAATCTTCGCTGCCTGTAATAAAACTATTTCCCCTACTACTAGTCAGCAAATACAGAGATTTCAATATAGTTGTTGAGCCGTTTGAGCTCTTCTTTAATGAGGAAATTCTCGCGTACACAGGAAAGAAAATAAAAATGACAGTGTACTACTGCTTGACAAAAAATATATATATATTACGAGTTTTCTTTGCGCCAGACAAACACATAGAAAGAAAGAAATAGTTTATTTTGGTATACTGTATGTTATAACTTAGAAGAATTTCATTTCTCATCTACCTACCTACCTAAATTAATATTAATAATAATAATAATAATAATAATAATGTTTCTGAAGTTCTTCGGTAATCATATAAAATAAAAAGGAAAAACACATCTTCGCTGCCTGTAATAAAACTATTTCCCCTACTACTAGTCAGCAAGTACAGAGATTTCAATATAGTTGTTGAGCCGTTTGAGCTCTTCTTTAATGAGGAAATTCTCGCGTACACAGGAAAGAAAATTAAAATGACAGTGTACTACTGCTTGACAAAAAATATATATATATTACGAGTTTTCTTTGCGCCAGACAAACACATAAAAAGAAAGAAATAGTTTATTTTGGTATACTGTATGTTATAACTTAGAAGAATTTCATTTCTCATCTACCTACCTACCTAAATTAATATTAATGATAATAATAATAATAATAATGTTTCTGAAGTTCTTCGGTAATCATATAAAATAAAAAGGAAAAAAAATCTTCGCTGCGTGTAATAAAACTATTTCCCCTACAATAATAATAATGTTTCTGAAGTTCTTCGGTAATCATATAAAATAAAAAGGAAAAACAAATCTTCGCTGCCTGTAATAAAACTATTTCCCCTACTACTAGTCAGCAAGTACAGAGATTTCAATATAGTTGTTGAGCCGTTTGAGCTCTTCTTTAATGAGGAAATTCTCTCGTACACAGGAAAGAAAATAAAAATGACAGTGTACTACTGCTTGACAAAAAAAATATATATATTACGAGTTTTCTTTGCGCCAGACAAACACATAGAAAGAAAAAAATACTTTATTTTGGTTTACTGTATGTTATAATTTAGAAGAATTTCATTTCTCATCTACCTACCTACCTAAATTAATATTAATAATAATAATAATAATAACAATAATGTTTCTGAAGTTCTTCGGTAATCATATAAAATAAAAAGGAAAAACAAATCTTCGCTGCCTGTAATAAAACTATTTCCCCTACAATAATAATAATGTTTCTGAAGTTCTTTGGTAATCATATAAAATAAAAAGGAAAAACAAATCTTCGCTGCCTGTAATAAAACTATTTCCCTTACTACTAGTCAGCAAGTGCAGAGATTTCAATATAGTTGTTGAGCCGTTTGAGCTCTTCTTTAATGAGGAAATTCTCGCGTACACAGGAAAGAAAATAAAAATGACAGTGTACTACTGCTTGACAAAAAATATATATATATTACGAGTTTTCTTTGCGCGAGACAAACACATAGAAAGAAAGAAATAGTTTATTTTGGTATACTGTATGTTATAACTTAGAAGAATTTCATTTCTCATCTACCTACCTACCTAAATTAATATTAATAATAATAATAATAATAATGTTTCTGAAGTTCTTCGGTAATCATACAAAATAAAAAGGAAAAACAAATCTTCGCTGCCTGTAATAAAACTATTTCCCCTACTACTAGTCAGCAAGAACAGAGATTTCAATATAGTTGTTGAGCCGTTTGAGCTCTTCTTTAATGAGGAAATTCTCGCGTACACAGGAAAGAAAATAAAAATGACAGTGTACTACTGCTTGACAAAAAATATATATATATTACGAGTTTTCTTTGCGCCAGACAAACACATAGAAAGAAAGGAATAGTTTATTTTATATACTGTATGTTATAACTTAGAAGAATTTCATTTCTCATCTACCTACCTACCTAAATTAATATTAATAATAATAATAATAATAAAAATGTTTCTGAAGTTCTTCGGTAATCATATAAAATAAAAAGGAAAAAAAAATCTTCGCTGCCTGTAATAAAACTATTTCCCCTACAATAATAATAATGTTTCTGAAGTTCTTCGGTAATCATATAAAATAAAAAGGAAAAACAAATCTTCGCTGCCTGTAATAAAACTATTTCCCCTACTACTAGTCAGCAAGTACAGAGATTTCAATATAGTTGTTGAGCCGTTTGAGCTCTTCTTTAATGAGGAAATTCTCGCGTACACAGGAAAGAAAATAAAAATGACAGTGTACTACTGCTTGACAAAAAATATATATATATATTACGAGTTTTCTTTGCGCCAGACAAACACATAGAAAGAAAGAAATAGTTTATTTTGGTATACTGTATGTTATAACTTAGAAGAATTTCATTTCTCATCTACCTACCTACCTAAATTAATATTAATAATAATAATAATAATAATAATAATGTTTCTGAAGTTCTTCGGTAATCATATAAAATAAAAAGGAAAAACAAATCTTCGCTGCCTGTAATAAAACTATTTCCCCTACAATAATAATAATGTTTCTGAAGTTCTTCGGTAATCATATAAAATAAAAAGGAAAAACAAATCTTCGATGCCTGTAATAAAACTATTTCCCCTACTACTAGTCAGCAAGTACAGAGATTTCAATATAGTTGTTAAGCCGTTTGAGCTCTTCTTTAATGAGGAAATTCTCGCGTACACAGGAAAGAAAATAAAAATGACAGTGTACTACTGCTTGACAAAAAATATATATATATTACGAGTTTTCTTTGCGCCAGACAAACACATAGAAAGAAAGAGATAGTTTATTTTGGTCTACTGTATGTTATAACTTAGAAGAATTTCATTTCTCATCTACCTACCTACCTAAATTAATATTAATAATAATAATAATAATAATAATGTTTCTGAAGTTCTTCGGTAATCATATAAAATAAAAAGGAAAAACAAATCTTCGCTGCCTGTAATAAAACTATTTCCCCTACAATAATAATAATGTTTCTGAAGTTCTTCGGTAATCATATAAAATAAAAAGGAAAAACAAATCTTCGCTGCCTGTAATAAAACTATTTCCCCTACTACTAGTCAGCAAGTACAGAGATTTCAATATAGTTGTTGAGCCGTTTGAGCTCTTCTTTAATGATGAAATTCTCGCGTACACAGGAAAGAAAATAAAAATGACAGTGTACTACTGCATGACAAAAAATATATATATATATATATTACTAGCTTTCTTTGCACCAGACAAACACATAGAAAGAAAGAAATAGTTTATTTTGGTATACTGTATGTTATAACTTAGAAGAATTTCATTTCTCATCTACCTACCTACCTAAATTAATATTAATAATAATAATAATAATGTTTCTGAAGTTCTTCGGTAATCATATAAAATAAAAAGGAAAAACAAATCTTCGCTGCCTGTAATAAAACTATTTCCCCTACTACTAGTCAGCAAGTACAGAGATTTCAATATAGTTGTTGAGCCGTTTGAGCTCTTCTTTAATGAGGAAATTCTCGCGTACACAGGAAAGAAAATAAAAATGACAGTGTACTACTGCTTGACAAAAAATATATATATATTACGAGTTTTCTTTGCGCCAGACAAACACATAGAAAGAAAGAAATAGTTTATTTTGGTATACTGTATGTTATAACTTAGAAGAATTTCATTTCTCATCTACCTACCTACCTAAATTAATATTAATAATAATAATAATAATAATAATAATGTTTCTGAAGTTCTTCGGTAATCATATAAAATAAAAAGGAAAAACAAATCTTCGCTGCCTGTAATAAAACTATTTCCCCTACAATAATAATAATGTTTCTGAAGTTCTTCGGTAATCATATAAAATAAAAAGGAAAAACAAATCTTCGCTGCCTGTAATAAAACTATTTCCCCTACAATAATAATAATGTTTCTGAAGTTCTTCGGTAATCATATAAAATAAAAAGGAAAAACAAATCTTCGCTGCCTGTAATAAAACTATTTCCCCTACTACTAGTCAGCAAGTACAGAGATTTCAATATAGTTGTTGAGCCGTTTGAGCTCTTCTTTAATGAGGAAATTCTCGCGTACACAGGAAAGAAAATAAAAATGACAGTGTACTACTGCTTGACAAAAAATATATATATATTACGAGTTTTCTTTGCGCCAGACAAACACATAGAAAGAAAGAAATAGTTTATTTTGGTATACTGTATGTTATAACTTAGAAGAATTTCATTTCTCATCTACCTACCTACCTAAATTAATATTAATAATAATAATAATAATAATAATAATAATGTTTCTGAAGTTCTTCGGTAATCATATAAAATAAAAAGGAAAAACAAATCTTCGCTGCCTGTAATAAAACTATTTCCCCTACTACTAGTCAGCAAGTACAGAGATTTCAATATAGTTGTTGAGCCGTTTGAGCTCTTCTTTAATGAGGAAATTCTCGCGTACACAGGAAAGAAAATAAAAATGACAGTGTACTACTGCTTGACAAAAAATATATATATATTACGAGTTTTCTTTGCGCCAGACAAACACATACAAAGAGAGAAATAGTTTATTTTGGTATACTGTATGTTATAACTTAGAAGAATTTCATTTCTCATCTACCTACCTACCTAAATTAATATTAATGATAATAATAATAATAATAATGTTTCTGAAGTTCTTCGGTAATCATATAAAATAGAAAGGAAAAAAAAATCTTCGCTGCCTGTAATAAAACTATTTCCCCTACAATAATAATAATGTTTCTGAAGTTCTTCGGTAATCATATAAAATAAAAAGGAAAAACAAATCTTCGCTGCCTGTAATAAAACTATTTCCCCTACTACTAGTCAGCAAGTACAGAGATTTCAATATAGTTGTTGAGCCGGTTGAGCTCTTCTTTAATGAAGAAATTCTCGCGTACACAGGAAAGAAAATAAAAATGACAGTGTACTACTGCTTGACAAAAAATATATATATATTACGAGTTTTCTTTGCGCCAGACAAACACATAAAAAGAAAGAAATAGTTTATTTTGGTATACTGTATGTTATAATTTAGAAGAATCTCATTTCTCATCTACCTACCTACCTAAATTAATATTAATAATAATAATAATAATAAAAATAATGTTTCTGAAGTTCTTCGGTAATCATATAAAATAAAAAGGAAAAACAAATCTTCGCTGCCTGTAATAAAACTATTTCCCCTACAATAATAATAATGTTTCTGAAGTTCTTCGGTAATCATATAAAATAAAAAGGAAAAACAAATCTTTGCTGCCTGTAATAAAACTATTTCCCTTACTACTAGTCAGCAAGTACAGAGATTTCAATATAGTTGTTGAGCCGTTTGAGCTCTTCTTTAATGAGGAAATTCTCGCGTACACAGGAAAGAAAATAAAAATGACAGTGTACTACTGCTTGACAAAAAATATATATATATTACGAGTTTTCTTTGCGCCAGACAAACACATAGAAAGAAAGAAATAGTTTATTTTGGTATACTGTATGTTATAACTTAGAAGAATTTCATTTCTCATCTACCTACCTACCTAAATTAATATTAATAATAATAATAATAATAATGTTTCTGAAGTTCTTCGGTAATCATATAAAATAAAAAGGAAAAACAAATCTTCGCTGCCTGTAATAAAACTATTTCCCCTACTACTAGTCAGCAAGTACAGAGATTTCAATATAGTTGTTGAGCCGTTTGAGCTCTTCTTTAATGAGGAAATTCTCGCGTACACAGGAAAGAAAATAAAAATGACAGTGTACTACTGCTTGACAAAAAATATATATATATTACGAGTTTTCTTTGCGCGAGACAAACACATAGAAAGAAAGAAATAGTTTATTTTGGTATACTGTATGTTATAACTTAGAAGAATTTCATTTCTCATCTACCTACCTACCTAAATTGATATTAATAATAATAATAATAATAATAATAATGTTTCTGAAGTTCTTCGGTAATCATATAAAATAAAAAGGAAAAACAAATCTTCGCTGCCTGTAATAAAACTATTTCCCCTACTACTAGTCAGCAAGTAGAGAGATTTCAATATAGTTGTTGAGCCGTTTGAGCTCTTATTTAATGAAGAAATTCTCGCGTACACAGCAAAAAAAATAAAAATGACAGTGTACTACTGCTTGACAAAAAATATATATATATTACGAGTTTTCTTTGCGCCAGACAAACACATAGAAAGAAAGAAATAGTTTATTTTGGTATACTGTATGTTATAACTTAGAAGAATTTCATTTCTCATCTACCTACCTACCTAAATTAACATTATTAATAATAATAATAATAATAATGTTTCTGAAGTTCTTCGGTAATCATATAAAATAAAAAGGAAAAACAAATCTTCGCTGCCTGTAATAAAACTATTTCCCCTACAATGATAATAATGTTTCTGAAGTTCTTCAGTAATCATATAAAATAAAAAGGAAAAACAAATCTTCGCTGCCTGTAATAAAACTATTTCCCCTACTACTAGTCAACAAGTACAGAGATTTCAATATAGTTGTTGAGCCGTTTGAGCTCTTCTTTAATGATGAAATTCTCGCGTACACAGGAAAGAGAATAAAAATGACAGTGTACTACTGCTTGACAAAAAATATATATATATATTACGAGCTTTCTTTGCGCCAGACAAACACATAGAAAGAAAGAAATAGTTTATTTTGGTATACTGTATGTTATTACTTAGAAGAATTTCATTTCTCATCTACCTACCTACCTAAATTAATAATAATAATAATAATAATAATAATAATGTTTCTGAAGTTCTTCGGTAATCATATAAAATAAAAAGGAAAAACAAATCTTCGCTGCCTGTAATAAAACTTTTTCCCCTACTACTAGTCAGCAAGTAGAGAGATTTCAATATAGTTGTTGAGCCGTTTGAGCTCTTCTTTAATGAGGAAATTCTCGCATACACAGGAAAGAAAATAAAAATGACAGTGTACTACTGCTTGACAAAAAATATATATATATTACGAGTTTTCTTTGCGCCAGACAAACACATAGAAAGAAAGAAATAGTTTATTTTGGTATACTGTATGTTATAACTTAGAAGAATTTCATTTCTCATCTACCTACCTACCTAAATTAATATTAATAATAATAATAATAATAATAATAATGTTTCTGAAGTTCTTCGGTAATCATATAAAATAAAAAGGAAAAACAAATCTTCGCTGCCTGTAATAAAACTATTTCCCCTACAATAATAATAATGTTTCTGAAGTTCTTCGGTAATCATATAAAATAAAAAGTAAAACCAAATCTTCGCTGCCTGTAATAAAACTATTTCCCCTACAATAATAATAATGTTTCTGAAGTTCTTCGGTAATCATATAAAATAAAAAGAAAAAACAAATCTTCGCTGCCTGTAATAAAACTATTTCCCCTACTACTAGTCAGCAAGTACAGAGATTTCAATATAGTTGTTGAGCCGTTTGAGCTCTTCTTTAATGAGGAAATTCTCGCGTACACAGGAAAGAAAATAAAATTGACAGTATACTACTGATTGACAAAAAATATATATATATATTACGAGTTTTCTTTGCGCCAGACAAACACATAAAAAGAAAGAAATAGTTTATTTTGGTATACTGTATGTTATAACTGAGAAGAATTTCATTTTTCATCTACCTACCTACCTAAATTAATATTAATAATAATAATAATAATATTAATAATGTTTCTGAAGTTCTTCGGTAATCAAATAAAATAAAAAGGAAAAACAAATCTTCGCTGCCTGTAATAAAACTATTTCCCATACTACTAGTCAGCAAGTACAGAGATTTCAATATAGTTGTTGAGCCGTTTGAGCTCTTCTTTAATGAGAAAATTCTCGCGTACATAGGAAAGAAAATAAAAATGACAGTGTACTACTGCTTGACAAAAAATATATATATATATATTACGAGTTTTCTTTGCGCCAGACAAACACATAGAAAGAAAGAAATAGTTTATTTTGGTATACTGTATGTTATAACTTAGAAGAATTTCATTTCTCATCTACCTACCTACCTAAATTAATATTAATGATAATAATAATAATAATAATGTTTCTGAAGTTCTTCGGTAATCATATAAAATAAAAAGGAAAAAAAAATCTTCGCTGCCTGTAATAAAACTATTTCCCCTACAATAATAATAATGTTTCTGAAGTTCTTCGGTAATCATATAAAATAAAAAGGAAAAACAAATCTTCGCTGCCTGTAATAAAACTATTTCCCCTACTACTAGTCAGCAAGTACAGAGATTTCAATATAGTTGTTGAGCCGTTTGAGCTCTTCTTTAATGAAGAAATTCACGCGTACACAGGAAAGAAAATAAAAATGACAGTGTACTACTGCTTGACAAAAAATATATATATATTACGAGTTTTCTTTGCGCCAGACAAACACATAGAAAGAAAGAAATAGTTTATTTTGGTATACTGTATGTTATAATTTAGAAGAATCTCATTTCTCATCTACCTACCTACCTAAATTAATATTAATAATAATAATAATAATAAAAATAATGTTTCTGAAGTTCTTCGGTAATCATATAAAATAAAAAGGAAAAACAAATCTTCGCTGCCTGTAATAAAACTATTTCCCCTACAATAATAATAATGTTTCTGAAGTTCTTCGGTAATCATATAAAATAAAAAGGAAAAACAAATCTTCGCTGCCTGTAATAAAACTATTTCCCTTACTACTAGTCAGCAAGTACAGAGATTTCAATATAGTTGTTGAGCCGTTTGAGCTCTTCTTTAATGAGGAAATTCTCGCGTACACAGGAAAGAAAATAAAAATGACAGTGTACTACTGCTTGACAAAAAATATATATATATTACGAGTTTTCTTTGCGCCAGACAAACACATAGAAAGAAAGAAATAGTTTATTTTGGTATACTGTATGTTATAACTTAGAAGAATTTCATTTCTCATCTACCTACCTACCTAGATTAATATTAATAATAATAATAATAATAATGTTTCTGAAGTTCTTCGGTAATCATATAAAATAAAAAGGAAAAACAAATCTTCGCTGCCTGTAATAAAACTATTTCCCCTACTACTAGTCAGCAAGTACAGAGATTTCAATATAGTTGTTGAGCCGTTTGAGCTCTTCTTTAATGAGGAAATTCTCGCGTACACAGGAAAGAAAATAAAAATGACAGTGTACTACTGCTTGACAAAAAATATATATATATTACGAGTTTTCTTTGCGCCAGACAAACACATAGAAAGAAAGAAATAGTTTATTTTGGTATACTGTATGTTATAACTTATAAAAATTTAATTTCTCATCTACCTACCTACCTAAATTAATATTAATAATAATAATAATAATAATAATGTTTCTGAAGTTCTTCGGTAATCATATAAAATAAAAAGGAAAAACAAATCTTCGCTGCCTGTAATAAAACTATTTCCCCTACAATAATAATAATGTTTCTGAAGTTCTTCGGTAATCATATAAAATAAAAAGGAAAAACAAATCTTCGCTGCCTGTAATAAAACTATTTCCCCTACTACTAGTCAACAAGTACAGAGATTTCAATATAGTTGTTGAGCCGTTTGAGCTCTTCTTTAATGAGGAAATTCTCGCGTACACAGGAAAGAAAATAAAAATGACAGTGTACTACTGCTTGACAAAAAATATATATATATATATTACGAGCTTTCTTTGCGCCAGACAAACACATAGAAAGAAAGAAATAGTTTATTTTGGTATACTGTATGTTATTACTTAGAAGAATTTCATTTCTCATCTACCTACCTACCTAAATTAATAATAATAATAATAATAATAATAATGTTTCTGAAGTTCTTCGGTAATCATATAAAATAAAAAGGAAAAACAAATCTTCGCTGCCTGTAATAAAACTATTTCCCCTACTACTAGTCAGCAAGTACAGAGATTTCAATATAGTTGTTGAGCCGTTTGAGCTCTTCTTTAATGAGGAAATTCTCGCGTACACAGGAAAGAAAATAAAAATGACAGTGTACTACTGCTTGACATAAAATATATATATATTACGAGTTTTCTTCGCGCCAGACAAACACATAGAAAGAAAGAAATAATTTATTTTGGTATACTGTATGTTATAACTTAGAAGAATTTCATTTCTAATCTACCTACCTACCTAAATTAATATTAATAATAATAATAATAATAATAATGTTTCTGAAGTTCTTCGGTAATCATATAAAATAGAAAGGAAAAACAAATCTTCGCTGCCTGTAATAAAACTATTTCCCCTACTACTAGTCAGCAAGTACAGAGATTTCAATATAGTTGTTGAGCCGTTTGAGCTCTTCTTTAATGAGGAAATTCTCGCGTACGCAGGAAAGAAAATAAAATTGACAGTGTACTACTGCTTGACAAAAAATATATATATATATATTACGAGTTTTCTTTGCGCCAGACAAACACATAAAAAGAAAGAAATAGTTTATTTTGGTATACTGAATGTTATAACTTAGAAGAATTTCATTTCTCATCTACCTACCTACCTAAATTAATATTAATAATAATAATAATAATAATAATGTTTCTGAAGTTCTTCGGTAATCAAATAAAATAAAATGGAAAAACAAATCTTCGCTGCCTGTAATAAAACTATTTCCCATACTACTAGTCAGCAAGTACAGAGATTTCAATATAGTTGTTGAGCCGTTTGAGCTCTTCTTTAATGAGGAAATTCTCGCGTACACAGGAAAGAGAATAAAAATGACAGTGTACTACTGCTTGACAAAAAATATATATATATTACGAGTTTTCTTTGCGCCAGACAAACACATAGAAAGAAAGAAATAGTTTATTTTGGTATACTGTATGTTATAACTTAGAAGAATTTCATTTCTCATCTACCTACCTACCTAAATTAATATTAATAAGAATAATAATAATAATAATAATGTTTCTGAAGTTCTTCGGTAATCATATAAAATAAAAAGGAAAAACAAATCTTTGCTGCCTGTAATAAAACTATTTCCCCTACAATAATAATAATGTTTCTGAAGTTCTTCGGTAATCATATAAAATAAAAAGGAAAAACAAATCTTCGCTGCCTGTAATAAAACTATTTCCCCTACTACTAGTCAGCAAGTACAGAGATTTCAATATAGTTATTGAGCCGTTTGAGCTCTTCTTTATTGAGGAATTTCTCGCGTACACAGGAAAGAAAATAAAAATGACAGTGTACTACTGCTTGACAAAAAATATATATATATTACGAGTTTTCTTTGCGCCAGACAAACACATAGAAAGAAAGAAATAGTTTATTTTGGTATACTGTATGTTATAACTTAGAAGAATATCATTTCTCATCTACCTACCTACCTAAATTAATATTAATAATAATAATAATAATAATAATGTTTCTGAAGTTCTTCGGTAATCATATAAAATAAAAAGGAAAAACAAATCTTCGCTGCCTGTAATAAAACTTTTTCCCCTACTACTAGTCAGCAAGTAGAGAGATTTCAATATAGTTGTTGAGCCGTTTGAGCTCTTCTTTAATGAGGAAATTCTCGCGTACACAGGAAAGAAAATAAAAATGACAGTGTACTACTGCTTGACAAAAAATATATATATATATATTACGAGCTTTCTTTGCGCCAGACAAACACATAGAAAGAAAGAAATAGTTTATTTTGGTATACTGTATGTTATTACTTAGAAGAATTTCATTTCTCATCTACCTACCTACCTAAATTAATAATAATAATAATAATAATAATAATGTTTCTGAAGTTCTTCGGTAATCATATAAAATAAAAAGGAAAAACAAATCTTCGCTGCCTGTAATAAAACTATTTCCCCTACTACTAGTCAGCAAGTACAGAGATTTCAATATAGTTGTTGAGCCGTTTGAGCTCTTCTTTAATGAGGAAATTCTCGCGTACACAGGAAAGAAAATAAAAATGACAGTGTACTACTGCTTGACAAAAAATATATATATATATTACGAGCTTTCTTTGCGCCAGACAAACACATAGAAAGAAAGAAATAGTTTATTTTGGTATACTGTATGTTATTACTTAGAAGAATTTCATTTCTCATCTACCTACCTACCTAAATTAATAATAATAATAATAATAATAATAATGTTTCTGAAGTTCTTCGGTAATCATATAAAATAAAAAGGAAAAACAAATCTTCGCTGCCTGTAATAAAACTATTTCCCCTACTACTAGTCAGCAAGTACAGAGATTTCAATATAGTTGTTGAGCCGTTTGAGCTCTTCTTTAATGAGGAAATTCTCGCGTACACAGGAAAGAAAATAAAAATGACAGTGTACTACTGCTTGACATAAAATATATATATATTACGAGTTTTCTTCGCGCCAGACAAACACATAGAAAGAAAGAAATAATTTATTTTGGTATACTGTATGTTATAACTTAGAAGAATTTCATTTCTAATCTACCTACCTACCTAAATTAATATTAATAATAATAATAATAATAATAATGTTTCTGAAGTTCTTCGGTAATCATATAAAATAGAAAGGAAAAACAAATCTTCGCTGCCTGTAATAAAACTATTTCCCCTACTACTAGTCAGCAAGTACAGAGATTTCAATATAGTTGTTGAGCCGTTTGAGCTCTTCTTTAATGAGGAAATTCTCGCGTACGCAGGAAAGAAAATAAAATTGACAGTGTACTACTGCTTGACAAAAAATATATATATATATATTACGAGTTTTCTTTGCGCCAGACAAACACATAAAAAGAAAGAAATAGTTTATTTTGGTATACTGAATGTTATAACTTAGAAGAATTTCATTTCTCATCTACCTACCTACCTAAATTAATATTAATAATAATAATAATAATAATAATGTTTCTGAAGTTCTTCGGTAATCAAATAAAATAAAATGGAAAAACAAATCTTCGCTGCCTGTAATAAAACTATTTCCCATACTACTAGTCAGCAAGTACAGAGATTTCAATATAGTTGTTGAGCCGTTTGAGCTCTTCTTTAATGAGGAAATTCTCGCGTACACAGGAAAGAGAATAAAAATGACAGTGTACTACTGCTTGACAAAAAATATATATATATTACGAGTTTTCTTTGCGCCAGACAAACACATAGAAAGAAAGAAATAGTTTATTTTGGTATACTGTATGTTATAACTTAGAAGAATTTCATTTCTCATCTACCTACCTACCTAAATTAATATTAATAAGAATAATAATAATAATAATAATGTTTCTGAAGTTCTTCGGTAATCATATAAAATAAAAAGGAAAAACAAATCTTTGCTGCCTGTAATAAAACTATTTCCCCTACAATAATAATAATGTTTCTGAAGTTCTTCGGTAATCATATAAAATAAAAAGGAAAAACAAATCTTCGCTGCCTGTAATAAAACTATTTCCCCTACTACTAGTCAGCAAGTACAGAGATTTCAATATAGTTATTGAGCCGTTTGAGCTCTTCTTTATTGAGGAATTTCTCGCGTACACAGGAAAGAAAATAAAAATGACAGTGTACTACTGCTTGACAAAAAATATATATATATTACGAGTTTTCTTTGCGCCAGACAAACACATAGAAAGAAAGAAATAGTTTATTTTGGTATACTGTATGTTATAACTTAGAAGAATATCATTTCTCATCTACCTACCTACCTAAATTAATATTAATAATAATAATAATAATAATAATGTTTCTGAAGTTCTTCGGTAATCATATAAAATAAAAAGGAAAAACAAATCTTCGCTGCCTGTAATAAAACTTTTTCCCCTACTACTAGTCAGCAAGTAGAGAGATTTCAATATAGTTGTTGAGCCGTTTGAGCTCTTCTTTAATGAGGAAATTCTCGCGTACACAGGAAAGAAAATAAAAATGACAGTGTACTACTGCTTGACAAAAAATATATATATATTACGAGTTTTCTTTGCGCCAGACAAACACATAGAAAGAAAGAAATAGTTTATTTTGGTATACTGTATGTTATAACTTAGAAGAATTTCATTTCTCATCTACCTACCTACCTAAATTAATATTAATAATAATAATAATAATAATAATAATGTTTCTGAAGTTCTTCGGTAATCATATAAAATAAAAAGGAAAAACAAATATTCGCTGCCTGTAATAAAACTATTTCCCCTACAATAATAATAATGTTTCTGAAGTTCTTCGGTAATCATATAAAATAAAAAGTAAAACCAAATCTTCGCTGCCTGTAATAAAACTATTTCCCCTACAATAATAATAATGTTTCTGAAGTTCTTCGGTAATCATATAAAATAAAAAGGAAAAACAAATCTTCGCTGCCTGTAATAAAACTATTTCCCCTACTACTAGTCAGCAAGTACAGAGATTTCAATATAGTTGTTGAGCCGTTTGAGCTCCTCTTTAATGAGGAAATTCTCGCGTACACAGGAAAGAAAATAAAATTGACAGTGTACTACTGATTGACAAAAAATATATATATATATTACGAGTTTTCTTTGCGCCAGACAAACACATAAAAAGAAAGAAATAGTTTATTTTGGTATACTGTATGTTATAACTGAGAAGAATTTCATTTCTCATCTACCTACCTACCTAAATTAATATTAATAATAATAATAATAATAATAATGTTTCTGAAGTTCTTCGGTAATCAAATAAAATAAAAAGGAAAAACAAATCTTCGCTGCCTGTAATAAAACTATTTCCCATACTACTAGTCAGCAAGTACAGAGATTTCAATATAGTTGTTGAGCCGTTTGAGCTCTTCTTCAATGAGAAAATTCTCGCGTACATAGGAAAGAAAATAAAAATGACAGTGTACTACTGCTTGACAAAAAAAATATATATATATTACGAGTTTTCTTTGCGCCAGACAAACACATAGAGAGAAAGAAATAGTTTATTTTGGTATACTGTATGTTATAACTTAGAAGAATTTCATTTCTCATCTACCTACCTACCTAAATAAATATTAATAATAATAATAATAATAATAATAATAATAATAATAATAATGTTTCTGAAGTTCTACGGTAATCATATAAAATAAAAAGGAAAAACAAATCTTCGCTGCCTGTAATAAAACTATTTCCCCTACAATAATAATAATGTTTCTGAAGTTCTTCGGTAATCATATAAAATAAAAAGGAAAAACAAATCTTCGCTGCCTGTAATAAAACTATTTCCCCTATTACTAGTCAGCAAGTACAGAGATTTCAATATAGTTACTGAGCCGATTGAGCTCTTCTTTATTGAGGAATTTCTCGCGTACACAGGAAAGAAAATGAAAATGACAGTGTACTACTGCTTGACAAAAAATATATATATATTACGAGTTTTCTTTGCGCCAGACAAACACATAGAAAGAAAGAAATAGTTTATTTTGGTATACTGTATGTTATAACTTAGAAGAATTTCATTTCTCATCTACCTACCTACCTAAATTAATATTATTAATAATAATAATAATAATAATGTTTCTGAAGTTCTTCGGTAATCATATAAAATAAAAAGGAAAAACAAATCTTTGCTGCCTGTAATAAAACTTTTACCCCTACTACTAGTCAGCAAGTAGAGAGATTTCAATATAGTTGTTGAGCCGTTTGAGCTCTTCTTTAATGAGGAAATTCTCGCGTACACAGGAAAGAAAATAAAAATGACAGTGTACTACTGCTTGACAAAAAATATATATATATATATTACGAGTTTTCTTTGCGCCAGACAAACACATAGAAAGAAAGAAATAGTTTATTTCGGTATACTGTATGTTATAACTTAGAAGAATTTCATTTCTCATCTACCTACCAACCTAAATTAATATTAATAATAATAATAATAATAATAATGTTTCTGAAGTTCTTCGGTAATCATATAAAATGAAAAGGAAAAACAAATCTTCGCTGCCTGTAATAAAACTATTTCCCCTACAATAATAATAATGTTTCTGAAGTTCTTCGGTAATCATAAAAAATAAAAAGGAAAAACAAATCTTCGCTGCCTGTAATAAAACTATTTCCCCTACTACTAGTCAGCAAGTACAGAGATTTCAATATAGTTGTTGAGCCGTTTGAGCTCTTCTTTAATGAGGAAATTCTCGCGTACACCGGAAAGAAAATAAAAATGACAGTGTACTACTGCTTGACAAAAAATATATATATATTACGAGTTTTCTTTGCGCCAGACAAACACATAGAAAGATAGAAATAGTTTATTTTGGTATACTGTATGTTATAACTTAGAAGAATTTCATTTCTCATCTACCTACCTACCTAAATTAATATTAATAATAATAATAATAATAATAATAATGTTTCTGAAGTTCTTCGGTAATCATATAAAATAAAAAGGAAAAACAAATCTTCGCTGCCTGTAATAAAACTATTTCCCCTACTACTAGTCAGCAAGTACAGAGATTTCAATATAGTTGTTGAGCCGTTTGAGCTCTTCTTTAATGAGGAAATTCTCGTGTACACAGGAAAGAAAATAAAAATGACAGTGTACTACTGCTTGACAAAAAATATATATATATATTACGATCTTCCTTTGCGCCAGACAAACACATAGAAAGAAAGAAATAGTTTATTTTGGTATACTGTATGTTATAACTTAGAAGAATTTCATTTCTCATCTACCTACCTACCTAAATTAATATTAATAATAATAATAATAATAATAATAATGTTTCTGAAGTTCTTCGGTAATCATATAAAATAAAAAGGAAAAACAAATCTTCGCTGCCTGTAATAGAACTATTTCCCCTACTACTAGTCAGCAAGTACAGAGATTTCAATATAGTTGTTGAGCCGTTAGAGCTCTTCTTTAATGAGGAAATTCTCGCGTACACAGGAAAGAAAATAAAAATGACAGTGTACTACTGCTTGACAAAAAATATATATATATTACGAGTTTTCTTTGCGCCAGACAAACACATAGAAAGAAAGAAATAGTTTATTTTGGTATACTGTATGTTATAACTTAGAAGAATTTCATTTCTCATCTACCTACCTACCTAAATTAATATTAATAATAATAATAATAATAATAATAATGTTTCTGAAGTTCTTCGGTAATCATATAAAATAAAAAGGAAAAACAAATCTTCGCTGCCTGTAATAAAACTATTTCCCCTACAATAATAATAATGTTTCTGAAGTTCTTCGGTAATCATATAAAATAAAAAGGAAAAACAAATTTTCGCTGCCTGTAATAAAACTATTTCCCCTACTACTAGTCAACAAGTACAGAGATTTCAATATAGTCATTGAGCCGTTTGAGCTCTTCTTTGTTGAGGAATTTCTCGCGTACACAGGAAAGAAAATAAAAATGACAGTGTACTACTGCTTGACAAAAAATATATATATATTACGAGTTTTCTTTGCGCCAGACAAACACATAAAAAGAAAGAAATAGTTTATTTTGGTATACTGTATGTTATAACTTAGAAGAATTTCATTTCTCATCTACCTACCTACCTAAATTAATATTAATAATAAAAATAATAATAATAATGTTTCTGAAGTTCTTCGGTAATCATATAAAATAAAAAGGAAAAACAAATCTTCGCTGCTTGTAATAAAACTTTTTCCCCTACTACTAGTCAGCAAGTAGAGAGATTTCAATATAGTTGTTGAGCCGTTTGAGCTCTTCTTTAATGAGGAAATTCTCGCGTACACAGGAAAGAAAATAAAAATGACAGTGTACTAATGCTTGACAAAAAATATATATATATTACGAGTTTTCTTTGCGCCAGACAAACACATAGAAAGAAAGAAATAGTTTATTTTGGTATACTGTATGTTATAACTTAGAAGAATTTCATTTCTCATCTACCTACCTACCTAAATTAATATTAATAATAATAATAATAATAATAATAATAATAATAATAATAATGTTTCTGAAAGTCTTCGGTAATCATATAAAATAAAAAGGAAAAACAAATCTTCGCTGCCTGTAATAAAACTATCTCCCCTACAATAATAATAATGTTTCTGAAGTTCTTCGGTAATCATATAAAATAAAAAGGAAAAACAAATCTTCGCTGCCTGTAATAAAACTATTTCCCCTACAATAATAATAATGTTTTTGAAGTTCTTCGGTAATCATATAAAATAAAAAGGAAAAACAAATCTTCGCTGCCTGTAATAAAACTATTTCCCCTACTACTAGTCAGCAAGTACAGAGATTTCAATATAGTTGTTGAGCCGTTTGAGCTCTTCTTTAATGAGGAAATTCTCGCGTACACAGGAAAGAAAATAAAATTGACAGTGTACTACTGCTTGACAAAAAATATATATATATATTACGAGTTTTCTTTGCGCCAGACAAACACATAAAAAGAAAGAAATAGTTTATTTTGGTATACTGTATGTTATAACTTAGAAGAATTTCATTTCTCATCTACCTACCTACCTAGATTAATATTAATAATAATAATAATAATAATAATGTTTCTGAAGTTCTTCGGTAATCATATAAAATAAAAAGGAAAAACAAATCTTCGCTGCCTGTAATAAAGCTATTTCCCCTACTACTAGTCAGCAAGTACAGAGATTTCAATATAGTTGTTGAGCCGTTTGAGCTCTTCTTTAATGAGGAAATTCTCGCGTACACAGGAAAGAAAATAAAAATGACAGTGTACTACTGCTTGACAAAAAATATATATATATTACGAGTTTTCTTTGCGCCAGACAAACACATAGAAAGAAAGAAATAGTTTATTTTGGTATACTGTATGTTATAACTTAGAAGAATTTCATTTCTCATCTACCTACCTACCTAGATTAATATTAATAATAATAATAATAATAATAATGTTTCTGAAGTTCTTCGGTAATCATATAAAATAAAAAGGAAAAACAAATCTTCGCTGCCTGTAATAAAACTATTTCCCCTACTACTAGTCAGCAAGTACAGAGATTTCAATATAGTCATTGAGCCGTTTGAGCTCTTCTTTATTGAGGAATTTTTCGCGTATACAGGAAAGAAAATAAAAATGACAGTGTACTACTGCTTGACAAAAAATATATATATATTACGAGTTTTCTTTGCGCCAGACAAACACATAGAAAGAAAGAAATAGTTTATTTTGGTATACTGTATGTTATAACTTAGAAGAATTTCATTTCTCATCTACCTACCTACCTAAATTAATATTAATAATAATAATAATAATAATAATGTTTCTGAAGTTCTTCGGTAATCATATAAAATAAAAAGGAAAAACAAATCTTCGCTGCTTGTAATAAAACTTTTTCCCCTACTACTAGTCAGCAAGTAGAGAGATTTCAATATAGTTGTTGAGCCGTTTGAGCTCTTCTTTAATGAGGAAATTCTCGCGTACACAGGAAAGAAAATAAAAATGACAGTGTACTAATGCTTGACAAAAATATATATATATATTACGAGTTTTCTTTGCGCCAGACAAACACATAGAAAGAAAGAAATAGTTTATTTTGGTATACTGTATGTTATAACTTAGAAGAATTTCATTTCTCATCTACCTACCTACCTAAATTAATATTAATAATAATAATAATAATAATAATAATAATAATGTTTCTGAAGTTCTTCGGTAATCATATAAAATAAAAAGGAAAAACAAATCTTCGCTGCCTGTAATAAAACTATCTCCCCTACAATAATAATAATGTTTCTGAAGTTCTTCGGTAATCATATAAAATAAAAAGGAAAAACAAATCTTCGCTGCCTGTAATAAAACTATTTCCCCTACAATAATAATAATGTTTCTGAAGTTCTTCGGTAATCATATAAAATAAAAAGGAAAAACAAATCTTCGCTGCCTGTAATAAAACTATTTCCCCTACTACTAGTCAGCAAGTACAGAGATTTCAATATAGCTGTTGAGCCGTTTGAGCTCTTCTTTAATGAGGAAATTCTCGCGTACACAGGAAAGAAAATAAAATTGACAGTGTACTACTGCTTGACAAAAAATATATATATATATTACGAGTTTTCTTTGCGCCAGACAAACACATAAAAAGAAAGAAATAGTTTATTTTGGTATACTGTATGTTATAACTTAGAAGAATTTCATTTCTCATCTACCTACCTACCTAAATTAATATTAATAATAATAATAATGTTTCTGAATTTCTTCGGTAATCAAATAAAATAAAAAGGAAAAACAAATCTTCGCTGCCTGTAATATAACTATATCCCATACTACTAGTCAGCAAGTACAGAGATTTCAATATAGTTGTTGAGCCGTTTGAGCTCTTCTTTAATGAGGAAATTCTCGCGTACACAGGAAAGAAAATAAAAATGACAGTGTACTACTGCTTGACAAAAAATATATATATATTACGAGTTTTCTTTGCGCCAGACAAACACATAGAGAGAAAGAAATAGTTTATTTTGGTATACTGTATGTTATAACTTAGAAGAATTTCATTTCTCATCTACCTACCTACCTAAATAAATATTAATAATAATAATAATAATAATAATGTTTCTGAAGTTCTTCGGTAATCGTATAAAATAAAAAGGAAAAACAAATCTTCGCTGCCTGTAATAAAACTATTTCCCCTACAATAATAATAATGTTTCTGAAGTTCTTCGGTAATCATATAAAATAAAAAGGAAAAACAAATCTTCGCTGCCTGTAATAAAACTATTTCCCCTACTACTA
Source organism: Palaemon carinicauda (assembly GCF_036898095.1). Classification (NCBI taxonomy): domain Eukaryota; kingdom Metazoa; phylum Arthropoda; class Malacostraca; order Decapoda; family Palaemonidae; genus Palaemon; species Palaemon carinicauda. Next base: position 91,493 of record NW_027169381.1, read on the forward strand.
GTCAGCAAGTACAGAGATTTCAATATAGTTATTGAGCCGTTTGAGCTCTTCTTTATTGAGGAATTTCTCGCGTACACAGGAAAGAAAATAAAAATGACATTGTACTACTGCTTGACAAAAAATATATATATATTACGAGTTTTCTTTGCGCCAGACAAACACATAGAAAGAAAGAAATAGTTTATTTTGGTATACTGTATGTTATAACTTAGAAGAATTTCATTTCTCATCTACCTACCTACCTAAATTAATATTAATAATAATAATAATAATAATAATGTTTCTGAAGTTCTTCGGTAATCATATAAAATAAAAAGGAAAAACAAATCTTCGCTGCCTGTAATAAAACTTTTTCCCCTACTACTAGTCAGCAAGTAGAGAGATTTCAATATAGTTGTTGAGCCGTTTGAGCTCTTCTTTAATGAGGAAATTCTCGCGTACACAGGAAAGAAAATAAAAATGACAGTGTACTACTGCTTGACAAAAAATATATATATATATATTACGAGCTTTCTTTGCGCCAGACAAACACATAGAAAGAAAGAAATAGTTTATTTTGGTATACTGTATGTTATTACTTAGAAGAATTTCATTTCTCATCTACCTACCTACCTAAATTAATAATAATAATAATAATAATAATAATGTTTCTGAAGTTCTTCGGTAATCATATAAAATAAAAAGGAAAAACAAATCTTCGCTGCCTGTAATAAAACTATTTCCCCTACTACTAGTCAGCAAGTACAGAGATTTCAATATAGTTGTTGAGCCGTTTGAGCTCTTCTTTAATGAGGAAATTCTCGCGTACACAGGAAAGAAAATAAAAATGACAGTGTACTACTGCTTGACAAAAAATATATATATATATATTACGAGCTTTCTTTGCGCCAGACAAACACATAGAAAGAAAGAAATAGTTTATTTTGGTATACTGTATGTTATTACTTAGAAGAATTTCATTTCTCATCTACCTACCTACCTAAATTAATAATAATAATAATAATAATAATAATGTTTCTGAAGTTCTTCGGTAATCATATAAAATAAAAAGGAAAAACAAATCTTCGCTGCCTGTAATAAAACTATTTCCCCTACTACTAGTCAGCAAGTACAGAGATTTCAATATAGTTGTTGAGCCGTTTGAGCTCTTCTTTAATGAGGAAATTCTCGCGTACACAGGAAAGAAAATAAAAATGACAGTGTACTACTGCTTGACATAAAATATATATATATTACGAGTTTTCTTCGCGCCAGACAAACACATAGAAAGAAAGAAATAATTTATTTTGGTATACTGTATGTTATAACTTAGAAGAATTTCATTTCTAATCTACCTACCTACCTAAATTAATATTAATAATAATAATAATAATAATAATGTTTCTGAAGTTCTTCGGTAATCATATAAAATAGAAAGGAAAAACAAATCTTCGCTGCCTGTAATAAAACTATTTCCCCTACTACTAGTCAGCAAGTACAGAGATTTCAATATAGTTGTTGAGCCGTTTGAGCTCTTCTTTAATGAGGAAATTCTCGCGTACGCAGGAAAGAAAATAAAATTGACAGTGTACTACTGCTTGACAAAAAATATATATATATATATTACGAGTTTTCTTTGCGCCAGACAAACACATAAAAAGAAAGAAATAGTTTATTTTGGTATACTGAATGTTATAACTTAGAAGAATTTCATTTCTCATCTACCTACCTACCTAAATTAATATTAATAATAATAATAATAATAATAATGTTTCTGAAGTTCTTCGGTAATCAAATAAAATAAAATGGAAAAACAAATCTTCGCTGCCTGTAATAAAACTATTTCCCATACTACTAGTCAGCAAGTACAGAGATTTCAATATAGTTGTTGAGCCGTTTGAGCTCTTCTTTAATGAGGAAATTCTCGCGTACACAGGAAAGAGAATAAAAATGACAGTGTACTACTGCTTGACAAAAAATATATATATATTACGAGTTTTCTTTGCGCCAGACAAACACATAGAAAGAAAGAAATAGTTTATTTTGGTATACTGTATGTTATAACTTAGAAGAATTTCATTTCTCATCTACCTACCTACCTAAATTAATATTAATAAGAATAATAATAATAATAATAATGTTTCTGAAGTTCTTCGGTAATCATATAAAATAAAAAGGAAAAACAAATCTTTGCTGCCTGTAATAAAACTATTTCCCCTACAATAATAATAATGTTTCTGAAGTTCTTCGGTAATCATATAAAATAAAAAGGAAAAACAAATCTTCGCTGCCTGTAATAAAACTATTTCCCCTACTACTAGTCAGCAAGTACAGAGATTTCAATATAGTTATTGAGCCGTTTGAGCTCTTCTTTATTGAGGAATTTCTCGCGTACACAGGAAAGAAAATAAAAATGACAGTGTACTACTGCTTGACAAAAAATATATATATATTACGAGTTTTCTTTGCGCCAGACAAACACATAGAAAGAAAGAAATAGTTTATTTTGGTATACTGTATGTTATAACTTAGAAGAATATCATTTCTCATCTACCTACCTACCTAAATTAATATTAATAATAATAATAATAATAATAATGTTTCTGAAGTTCTTCGGTAATCATATAAAATAAAAAGGAAAAACAAATCTTCGCTGCCTGTAATAAAACTTTTTCCCCTACTACTAGTCAGCAAGTAGAGAGATTTCAATATAGTTGTTGAGCCGTTTGAGCTCTTCTTTAATGAGGAAATTCTCGCGTACACAGGAAAGAAAATAAAAATGACAGTGTACTACTGCTTGACAAAAAATATATATATATTACGAGTTTTCTTTGCGCCAGACAAACACATAGAAAGAAAGAAATAGTTTATTTTGGTATACTGTATGTTATAACTTAGAAGAATTTCATTTCTCATCTACCTACCTACCTAAATTAATATTAATAATAATAATAATAATAATAATAATGTTTCTGAAGTTCTTCGGTAATCATATAAAATAAAAAGGAAAAACAAATATTCGCTGCCTGTAATAAAACTATTTCCCCTACAATAATAATAATGTTTCTGAAGTTCTTCGGTAATCATATAAAATAAAAAGTAAAACCAAATCTTCGCTGCCTGTAATAAAACTATTTCCCCTACAATAATAATAATGTTTCTGAAGTTCTTCGGTAATCATATAAAATAAAAAGGAAAAACAAATCTTCGCTGCCTGTAATAAAACTATTTCCCCTACTACTAGTCAGCAAGTACAGAGATTTCAATATAGTTGTTGAGCCGTTTGAGCTCCTCTTTAATGAGGAAATTCTCGCGTACACAGGAAAGAAAATAAAATTGACAGTGTACTACTGATTGACAAAAAATATATATATATATTACGAGTTTTCTTTGCGCCAGACAAACACATAAAAAGAAAGAAATAGTTTATTTTGGTATACTGTATGTTATAACTGAGAAGAATTTCATTTCTCATCTACCTACCTACCTAAATTAATATTAATAATAATAATAATAATAATAATGTTTCTGAAGTTCTTCGGTAATCAAATAAAATAAAAAGGAAAAACAAATCTTCGCTGCCTGTAATAAAACTATTTCCCATACTACTAGTCAGCAAGTACAGAGATTTCAATATAGTTGTTGAGCCGTTTGAGCTCTTCTTCAATGAGAAAATTCTCGCGTACATAGGAAAGAAAATAAAAATGACAGTGTACTACTGCTTGACAAAAAAAATATATATATATTACGAGTTTTCTTTGCGCCAGACAAACACATAGAGAGAAAGAAATAGTTTATTTTGGTATACTGTATGTTATAACTTAGAAGAATTTCATTTCTCATCTACCTACCTACCTAAATAAATATTAATAATAATAATAATAATAATAATAATAATAATAATAATGTTTCTGAAGTTCTACGGTAATCATATAAAATAAAAAGGAAAAACAAATCTTCGCTGCCTGTAATAAAACTATTTCCCCTACAATAATAATAATGTTTCTGAAGTTCTTCGGTAATCATATAAAATAAAAAGGAAAAACAAATCTTCGCTGCCTGTAATAAAACTATTTCCCCTATTACTAGTCAGCAAGTACAGAGATTTCAATATAGTTACTGAGCCGATTGAGCTCTTCTTTATTGAGGAATTTCTCGCGTACACAGGAAAGAAAATGAAAATGACAGTGTACTACTGCTTGACAAAAAATATATATATATTACGAGTTTTCTTTGCGCCAGACAAACACATAGAAAGAAAGAAATAGTTTATTTTGGTATACTGTATGTTATAACTTAGAAGAATTTCATTTCTCATCTACCTACCTACCTAAATTAATATTATTAATAATAATAATAATAATAATGTTTCTGAAGTTCTTCGGTAATCATATAAAATAAAAAGGAAAAACAAATCTTTGCTGCCTGTAATAAAACTTTTACCCCTACTACTAGTCAGCAAGTAGAGAGATTTCAATATAGTTGTTGAGCCGTTTGAGCTCTTCTTTAATGAGGAAATTCTCGCGTACACAGGAAAGAAAATAAAAATGACAGTGTACTACTGCTTGACAAAAAATATATATATATATATTACGAGTTTTCTTTGCGCCAGACAAACACATAGAAAGAAAGAAATAGTTTATTTCGGTATACTGTATGTTATAACTTAGAAGAATTTCATTTCTCATCTACCTACCAACCTAAATTAATATTAATAATAATAATAATAATAATAATGTTTCTGAAGTTCTTCGGTAATCATATAAAATGAAAAGGAAAAACAAATCTTCGCTGCCTGTAATAAAACTATTTCCCCTACAATAATAATAATGTTTCTGAAGTTCTTCGGTAATCATAAAAAATAAAAAGGAAAAACAAATCTTCGCTGCCTGTAATAAAACTATTTCCCCTACTACTAGTCAGCAAGTACAGAGATTTCAATATAGTTGTTGAGCCGTTTGAGCTCTTCTTTAATGAGGAAATTCTCGCGTACACCGGAAAGAAAATAAAAATGACAGTGTACTACTGCTTGACAAAAAATATATATATATTACGAGTTTTCTTTGCGCCAGACAAACACATAGAAAGATAGAAATAGTTTATTTTGGTATACTGTATGTTATAACTTAGAAGAATTTCATTTCTCATCTACCTACCTACCTAAATTAATATTAATAATAATAATAATAATAATAATAATGTTTCTGAAGTTCTTCGGTAATCATATAAAATAAAAAGGAAAAACAAATCTTCGCTGCCTGTAATAAAACTATTTCCCCTACTACTAGTCAGCAAGTACAGAGATTTCAATATAGTTGTTGAGCCGTTTGAGCTCTTCTTTAATGAGGAAATTCTCGTGTACACAGGAAAGAAAATAAAAATGACAGTGTACTACTGCTTGACAAAAAATATATATATATATTACGATCTTCCTTTGCGCCAGACAAACACATAGAAAGAAAGAAATAGTTTATTTTGGTATACTGTATGTTATAACTTAGAAGAATTTCATTTCTCATCTACCTACCTACCTAAATTAATATTAATAATAATAATAATAATAATAATAATGTTTCTGAAGTTCTTCGGTAATCATATAAAATAAAAAGGAAAAACAAATCTTCGCTGCCTGTAATAGAACTATTTCCCCTACTACTAGTCAGCAAGTACAGAGATTTCAATATAGTTGTTGAGCCGTTAGAGCTCTTCTTTAATGAGGAAATTCTCGCGTACACAGGAAAGAAAATAAAAATGACAGTGTACTACTGCTTGACAAAAAATATATATATATTACGAGTTTTCTTTGCGCCAGACAAACACATAGAAAGAAAGAAATAGTTTATTTTGGTATACTGTATGTTATAACTTAGAAGAATTTCATTTCTCATCTACCTACCTACCTAAATTAATATTAATAATAATAATAATAATAATAATAATGTTTCTGAAGTTCTTCGGTAATCATATAAAATAAAAAGGAAAAACAAATCTTCGCTGCCTGTAATAAAACTATTTCCCCTACAATAATAATAATGTTTCTGAAGTTCTTCGGTAATCATATAAAATAAAAAGGAAAAACAAATTTTCGCTGCCTGTAATAAAACTATTTCCCCTACTACTAGTCAACAAGTACAGAGATTTCAATATAGTCATTGAGCCGTTTGAGCTCTTCTTTGTTGAGGAATTTCTCGCGTACACAGGAAAGAAAATAAAAATGACAGTGTACTACTGCTTGACAAAAAATATATATATATTACGAGTTTTCTTTGCGCCAGACAAACACATAAAAAGAAAGAAATAGTTTATTTTGGTATACTGTATGTTATAACTTAGAAGAATTTCATTTCTCATCTACCTACCTACCTAAATTAATATTAATAATAAAAATAATAATAATAATGTTTCTGAAGTTCTTCGGTAATCATATAAAATAAAAAGGAAAAACAAATCTTCGCTGCTTGTAATAAAACTTTTTCCCCTACTACTAGTCAGCAAGTAGAGAGATTTCAATATAGTTGTTGAGCCGTTTGAGCTCTTCTTTAATGAGGAAATTCTCGCGTACACAGGAAAGAAAATAAAAATGACAGTGTACTAATGCTTGACAAAAAATATATATATATTACGAGTTTTCTTTGCGCCAGACAAACACATAGAAAGAAAGAAATAGTTTATTTTGGTATACTGTATGTTATAACTTAGAAGAATTTCATTTCTCATCTACCTACCTACCTAAATTAATATTAATAATAATAATAATAATAATAATAATAATAATAATAATAATGTTTCTGAAAGTCTTCGGTAATCATATAAAATAAAAAGGAAAAACAAATCTTCGCTGCCTGTAATAAAACTATCTCCCCTACAATAATAATAATGTTTCTGAAGTTCTTCGGTAATCATATAAAATAAAAAGGAAAAACAAATCTTCGCTGCCTGTAATAAAACTATTTCCCCTACAATAATAATAATGTTTTTGAAGTTCTTCGGTAATCATATAAAATAAAAAGGAAAAACAAATCTTCGCTGCCTGTAATAAAACTATTTCCCCTACTACTAGTCAGCAAGTACAGAGATTTCAATATAGTTGTTGAGCCGTTTGAGCTCTTCTTTAATGAGGAAATTCTCGCGTACACAGGAAAGAAAATAAAATTGACAGTGTACTACTGCTTGACAAAAAATATATATATATATTACGAGTTTTCTTTGCGCCAGACAAACACATAAAAAGAAAGAAATAGTTTATTTTGGTATACTGTATGTTATAACTTAGAAGAATTTCATTTCTCATCTACCTACCTACCTAGATTAATATTAATAATAATAATAATAATAATAATGTTTCTGAAGTTCTTCGGTAATCATATAAAATAAAAAGGAAAAACAAATCTTCGCTGCCTGTAATAAAGCTATTTCCCCTACTACTAGTCAGCAAGTACAGAGATTTCAATATAGTTGTTGAGCCGTTTGAGCTCTTCTTTAATGAGGAAATTCTCGCGTACACAGGAAAGAAAATAAAAATGACAGTGTACTACTGCTTGACAAAAAATATATATATATTACGAGTTTTCTTTGCGCCAGACAAACACATAGAAAGAAAGAAATAGTTTATTTTGGTATACTGTATGTTATAACTTAGAAGAATTTCATTTCTCATCTACCTACCTACCTAGATTAATATTAATAATAATAATAATAATAATAATGTTTCTGAAGTTCTTCGGTAATCATATAAAATAAAAAGGAAAAACAAATCTTCGCTGCCTGTAATAAAACTATTTCCCCTACTACTAGTCAGCAAGTACAGAGATTTCAATATAGTCATTGAGCCGTTTGAGCTCTTCTTTATTGAGGAATTTTTCGCGTATACAGGAAAGAAAATAAAAATGACAGTGTACTACTGCTTGACAAAAAATATATATATATTACGAGTTTTCTTTGCGCCAGACAAACACATAGAAAGAAAGAAATAGTTTATTTTGGTATACTGTATGTTATAACTTAGAAGAATTTCATTTCTCATCTACCTACCTACCTAAATTAATATTAATAATAATAATAATAATAATAATGTTTCTGAAGTTCTTCGGTAATCATATAAAATAAAAAGGAAAAACAAATCTTCGCTGCTTGTAATAAAACTTTTTCCCCTACTACTAGTCAGCAAGTAGAGAGATTTCAATATAGTTGTTGAGCCGTTTGAGCTCTTCTTTAATGAGGAAATTCTCGCGTACACAGGAAAGAAAATAAAAATGACAGTGTACTAATGCTTGACAAAAATATATATATATATTACGAGTTTTCTTTGCGCCAGACAAACACATAGAAAGAAAGAAATAGTTTATTTTGGTATACTGTATGTTATAACTTAGAAGAATTTCATTTCTCATCTACCTACCTACCTAAATTAATATTAATAATAATAATAATAATAATAATAATAATAATGTTTCTGAAGTTCTTCGGTAATCATATAAAATAAAAAGGAAAAACAAATCTTCGCTGCCTGTAATAAAACTATCTCCCCTACAATAATAATAATGTTTCTGAAGTTCTTCGGTAATCATATAAAATAAAAAGGAAAAACAAATCTTCGCTGCCTGTAATAAAACTATTTCCCCTACAATAATAATAATGTTTCTGAAGTTCTTCGGTAATCATATAAAATAAAAAGGAAAAACAAATCTTCGCTGCCTGTAATAAAACTATTTCCCCTACTACTAGTCAGCAAGTACAGAGATTTCAATATAGCTGTTGAGCCGTTTGAGCTCTTCTTTAATGAGGAAATTCTCGCGTACACAGGAAAGAAAATAAAATTGACAGTGTACTACTGCTTGACAAAAAATATATATATATATTACGAGTTTTCTTTGCGCCAGACAAACACATAAAAAGAAAGAAATAGTTTATTTTGGTATACTGTATGTTATAACTTAGAAGAATTTCATTTCTCATCTACCTACCTACCTAAATTAATATTAATAATAATAATAATGTTTCTGAATTTCTTCGGTAATCAAATAAAATAAAAAGGAAAAACAAATCTTCGCTGCCTGTAATATAACTATATCCCATACTACTAGTCAGCAAGTACAGAGATTTCAATATAGTTGTTGAGCCGTTTGAGCTCTTCTTTAATGAGGAAATTCTCGCGTACACAGGAAAGAAAATAAAAATGACAGTGTACTACTGCTTGACAAAAAATATATATATATTACGAGTTTTCTTTGCGCCAGACAAACACATAGAGAGAAAGAAATAGTTTATTTTGGTATACTGTATGTTATAACTTAGAAGAATTTCATTTCTCATCTACCTACCTACCTAAATAAATATTAATAATAATAATAATAATAATAATGTTTCTGAAGTTCTTCGGTAATCGTATAAAATAAAAAGGAAAAACAAATCTTCGCTGCCTGTAATAAAACTATTTCCCCTACAATAATAATAATGTTTCTGAAGTTCTTCGGTAATCATATAAAATAAAAAGGAAAAACAAATCTTCGCTGCCTGTAATAAAACTATTTCCCCTACTACTAGTCAGCAAGTACAGAGATTTCAATATAGTTATTGAGCCGTTTGAGCTCTTCTTTATTGAGGAATTTCTCGCGTACACAGGAAAGAAAATAAAAATGACATTGTACTACTGCTTGACAAAAAATATATATATATTACGAGTTTTCTTTGCGCCAGACAAACACATAGAAAGAAAGAAATAGTTTATTTTGGTATACTGTATGTTATAACTTAGAAGAATTTCATTTCTCATCTACCTACCTACCTAAATTAATATTAATAATAATAATAATAATAATAATGTTTCTGAAGTTCTTCGGTAATCATATAAAATAAAAAGGAAAAACAAATCTTCGCTGCCTGTAATAAAACTTTTTCCCCTACTACTAGTCAGCAAGTAGAGAGATTTCAATATAGTTGTTGAGCCGTTTGAGCTCTTCTTTAATGAGGAAATTCTCGCGTACACAGGAAAGAAAATAAAAATGACAGTGTACTACTGCTTGACAAAAAATATATATATATATATTACGAGCTTTCTTTGCGCCAGACAAACACATAGAAAGAAAGAAATAGTTTATTTTGGTATACTGTATGTTATTACTTAGAAGAATTTCATTTCTCATCTACCTACCTACCTAAATTAATAATAATAATAATAATAATAATAATGTTTCTGAAGTTCTTCGGTAATCATATAAAATAAAAAGGAAAAACAAATCTTCGCTGCCTGTAATAAAACTATTTCCCCTACTACTAGTCAGCAAGTACAGAGATTTCAATATAGTTGTTGAGCCGTTTGAGCTCTTCTTTAATGAGGAAATTCTCGCGTACACAGGAAAGAAAATAAAAATGACAGTGTACTACTGCTTGACAAAAAATATATATATATATATTACGAGCTTTCTTTGCGCCAGACAAACACATAGAAAGAAAGAAATAGTTTATTTTGGTATACTGTATGTTATTACTTAGAAGAATTTCATTTCTCATCTACCTACCTACCTAAATTAATAATAATAATAATAATAATAATAATGTTTCTGAAGTTCTTCGGTAATCATATAAAATAAAAAGGAAAAACAAATCTTCGCTGCCTGTAATAAAACTATTTCCCCTACTACTAGTCAGCAAGTACAGAGATTTCAATATAGTTGTTGAGCCGTTTGAGCTCTTCTTTAATGAGGAAATTCTCGCGTACACAGGAAAGAAAATAAAAATGACAGTGTACTACTGCTTGACATAAAATATATATATATTACGAGTTTTCTTCGCGCCAGACAAACACATAGAAAGAAAGAAATAATTTATTTTGGTATACTGTATGTTATAACTTAGAAGAATTTCATTTCTAATCTACCTACCTACCTAAATTAATATTAATAATAATAATAATAATAATAATGTTTCTGAAGTTCTTCGGTAATCATATAAAATAGAAAGGAAAAACAAATCTTCGCTGCCTGTAATAAAACTATTTCCCCTACTACTAGTCAGCAAGTACAGAGATTTCAATATAGTTGTTGAGCCGTTTGAGCTCTTCTTTAATGAGGAAATTCTCGCGTACGCAGGAAAGAAAATAAAATTGACAGTGTACTACTGCTTGACAAAAAATATATATATATATATTACGAGTTTTCTTTGCGCCAGACAAACACATAAAAAGAAAGAAATAGTTTATTTTGGTATACTGAATGTTATAACTTAGAAGAATTTCATTTCTCATCTACCTACCTACCTAAATTAATATTAATAATAATAATAATAATAATAATGTTTCTGAAGTTCTTCGGTAATCAAATAAAATAAAATGGAAAAACAAATCTTCGCTGCCTGTAATAAAACTATTTCCCATACTACTAGTCAGCAAGTACAGAGATTTCAATATAGTTGTTGAGCCGTTTGAGCTCTTCTTTAATGAGGAAATTCTCGCGTACACAGGAAAGAGAATAAAAATGACAGTGTACTACTGCTTGACAAAAAATATATATATATTACGAGTTTTCTTTGCGCCAGACAAACACATAGAAAGAAAGAAATAGTTTATTTTGGTATACTGTATGTTATAACTTAGAAGAATTTCATTTCTCATCTACCTACCTACCTAAATTAATATTAATAAGAATAATAATAATAATAATAATGTTTCTGAAGTTCTTCGGTAATCATATAAAATAAAAAGGAAAAACAAATCTTTGCTGCCTGTAATAAAACTATTTCCCCTACAATAATAATAATGTTTCTGAAGTTCTTCGGTAATCATATAAAATAAAAAGGAAAAACAAATCTTCGCTGCCTGTAATAAAACTATTTCCCCTACTACTAGTCAGCAAGTACAGAGATTTCAATATAGTTATTGAGCCGTTTGAGCTCTTCTTTATTGAGGAATTTCTCGCGTACACAGGAAAGAAAATAAAAATGACAGTGTACTACTGCTTGACAAAAAATATATATATATTACGAGTTTTCTTTGCGCCAGACAAACACATAGAAAGAAAGAAATAGTTTATTTTGGTATACTGTATGTTATAACTTAGAAGAATATCATTTCTCATCTACCTACCTACCTAAATTAATATTAATAATAATAATAATAATAATAATGTTTCTGAAGTTCTTCGGTAATCATATAAAATAAAAAGGAAAAACAAATCTTCGCTGCCTGTAATAAAACTTTTTCCCCTACTACTAGTCAGCAAGTAGAGAGATTTCAATATAGTTGTTGAGCCGTTTGAGCTCTTCTTTAATGAGGAAATTCTCGCGTACACAGGAAAGAAAATAAAAATGACAGTGTACTACTGCTTGACAAAAAATATATATATATTACGAGTTTTCTTTGCGCCAGACAAACACATAGAAAGAAAGAAATAGTTTATTTTGGTATACTGTATGTTATAACTTAGAAGAATTTCATTTCTCATCTACCTACCTACCTAAATTAATATTAATAATAATAATAATAATAATAATAATGTTTCTGAAGTTCTTCGGTAATCATATAAAATAAAAAGGAAAAACAAATATTCGCTGCCTGTAATAAAACTATTTCCCCTACAATAATAATAATGTTTCTGAAGTTCTTCGGTAATCATATAAAATAAAAAGTAAAACCAAATCTTCGCTGCCTGTAATAAAACTATTTCCCCTACAATAATAATAATGTTTCTGAAGTTCTTCGGTAATCATATAAAATAAAAAGGAAAAACAAATCTTCGCTGCCTGTAATAAAACTATTTCCCCTACTACTAGTCAGCAAGTACAGAGATTTCAATATAGTTGTTGAGCCGTTTGAGCTCCTCTTTAATGAGGAAATTCTCGCGTACACAGGAAAGAAAATAAAATTGACAGTGTACTACTGATTGACAAAAAATATATATATATATTACGAGTTTTCTTTGCGCCAGACAAACACATAAAAAGAAAGAAATAGTTTATTTTGGTATACTGTATGTTATAACTGAGAAGAATTTCATTTCTCATCTACCTACCTACCTAAATTAATATTAATAATAATAATAATAATAATAATGTTTCTGAAGTTCTTCGGTAATCAAATAAAATAAAAAGGAAAAACAAATCTTCGCTGCCTGTAATAAAACTATTTCCCATACTACTAGTCAGCAAGTACAGAGATTTCAATATAGTTGTTGAGCCGTTTGAGCTCTTCTTCAATGAGAAAATTCTCGCGTACATAGGAAAGAAAATAAAAATGACAGTGTACTACTGCTTGACAAAAAAAATATATATATATTACGAGTTTTCTTTGCGCCAGACAAACACATAGAGAGAAAGAAATAGTTTATTTTGGTATACTGTATGTTATAACTTAGAAGAATTTCATTTCTCATCTACCTACCTACCTAAATAAATATTAATAATAATAATAATAATAATAATAATAATAATAATAATGTTTCTGAAGTTCTACGGTAATCATATAAAATAAAAAGGAAAAACAAATCTTCGCTGCCTGTAATAAAACTATTTCCCCTACAATAATAATAATGTTTCTGAAGTTCTTCGGTAATCATATAAAATAAAAAGGAAAAACAAATCTTCGCTGCCTGTAATAAAACTATTTCCCCTATTACTAGTCAGCAAGTACAGAGATTTCAATATAGTTACTGAGCCGATTGAGCTCTTCTTTATTGAGGAATTTCTCGCGTACACAGGAAAGAAAATGAAAATGACAGTGTACTACTGCTTGACAAAAAATATATATATATTACGAGTTTTCTTTGCGCCAGACAAACACATAGAAAGAAAGAAATAGTTTATTTTGGTATACTGTATGTTATAACTTAGAAGAATTTCATTTCTCATCTACCTACCTACCTAAATTAATATTATTAATAATAATAATAATAATAATGTTTCTGAAGTTCTTCGGTAATCATATAAAATAAAAAGGAAAAACAAATCTTTGCTGCCTGTAATAAAACTTTTACCCCTACTACTAGTCAGCAAGTAGAGAGATTTCAATATAGTTGTTGAGCCGTTTGAGCTCTTCTTTAATGAGGAAATTCTCGCGTACACAGGAAAGAAAATAAAAATGACAGTGTACTACTGCTTGACAAAAAATATATATATATATATTACGAGTTTTCTTTGCGCCAGACAAACACATAGAAAGAAAGAAATAGTTTATTTCGGTATACTGTATGTTATAACTTAGAAGAATTTCATTTCTCATCTACCTACCAACCTAAATTAATATTAATAATAATAATAATAATAATAATGTTTCTGAAGTTCTTCGGTAATCATATAAAATGAAAAGGAAAAACAAATCTTCGCTGCCTGTAATAAAACTATTTCCCCTACAATAATAATAATGTTTCTGAAGTTCTTCGGTAATCATAAAAAATAAAAAGGAAAAACAAATCTTCGCTGCCTGTAATAAAACTATTTCCCCTACTACTAGTCAGCAAGTACAGAGATTTCAATATAGTTGTTGAGCCGTTTGAGCTCTTCTTTAATGAGGAAATTCTCGCGTACACCGGAAAGAAAATAAAAATGACAGTGTACTACTGCTTGACAAAAAATATATATATATTACGAGTTTTCTTTGCGCCAGACAAACACATAGAAAGATAGAAATAGTTTATTTTGGTATACTGTATGTTATAACTTAGAAGAATTTCATTTCTCATCTACCTACCTACCTAAATTAATATTAATAATAATAATAATAATAATAATAATGTTTCTGAAGTTCTTCGGTAATCATATAAAATAAAAAGGAAAAACAAATCTTCGCTGCCTGTAATAAAACTATTTCCCCTACTACTAGTCAGCAAGTACAGAGATTTCAATATAGTTGTTGAGCCGTTTGAGCTCTTCTTTAATGAGGAAATTCTCGTGTACACAGGAAAGAAAATAAAAATGACAGTGTACTACTGCTTGACAAAAAATATATATATATATTACGATCTTCCTTTGCGCCAGACAAACACATAGAAAGAAAGAAATAGTTTATTTTGGTATACTGTATGTTATAACTTAGAAGAATTTCATTTCTCATCTACCTACCTACCTAAATTAATATTAATAATAATAATAATAATAATAATGTTTCTGAAGTTCTTCGGTAATCATATAAAATAAAAAGGAAAAACAAATCTTCGCTGCCTGTAATAGAACTATTTCCCCTACTACTAGTCAGCAAGTACAGAGATTTCAATATAGTTGTTGAGCCGTTAGAGCTCTTCTTTAATGAGGAAATTCTCGCGTACACAGGAAAGAAAATAAAAATGACAGTGTACTACTGCTTGACAAAAAATATATATATATTACGAGTTTTCTTTGCGCCAGACAAACACATAGAAAGAAAGAAATAGTTTATTTTGGTATACTGTATGTTATAACTTAGAAGAATTTCATTTCTCATCTACCTACCTACCTAAATTAATATTAATAATAATAATAATAATAATAATAATGTTTCTGAAGTTCTTCGGTAATCATATAAAATAAAAAGGAAAAACAAATCTTCGCTGCCTGTAATAAAACTATTTCCCCTACAATAATAATAATGTTTCTGAAGTTCTTCGGTAATCATATAAAATAAAAAGGAAAAACAAATTTTCGCTGCCTGTAATAAAACTATTTCCCCTACTACTAGTCAACAAGTACAGAGATTTCAATATAGTCATTGAGCCGTTTGAGCTCTTCTTTGTTGAGGAATTTCTCGCGTACACAGGAAAGAAAATAAAAATGACAGTGTACTACTGCTTGACAAAAAATATATATATATTACGAGTTTTCTTTGCGCCAGACAAACACATAAAAAGAAAGAAATAGTTTATTTTGGTATACTGTATGTTATAACTTAGAAGAATTTCATTTCTCATCTACCTACCTACCTAAATTAATATTAATAATAAAAATAATAATAATAATGTTTCTGAAGTTCTTCGGTAATCATATAAAATAAAAAGGAAAAACAAATCTTCGCTGCTTGTAATAAAACTTTTTCCCCTACTACTAGTCAGCAAGTAGAGAGATTTCAATATAGTTGTTGAGCCGTTTGAGCTCTTCTTTAATGAGGAAATTCTCGCGTACACAGGAAAGAAAATAAAAATGACAGTGTACTAATGCTTGACAAAAAATATATATATATTACGAGTTTTCTTTGCGCCAGACAAACACATAGAAAGAAAGAAATAGTTTATTTTGGTATACTGTATGTTATAACTTAGAAGAATTTCATTTCTCATCTACCTACCTACCTAAATTAATATTAATAATAATAATAATAATAATAATAATAATAATAATAATAATAATGTTTCTGAAAGTCTTCGGTAATCATATAAAATAAAAAGGAAAAACAAATCTTCGCTGCCTGTAATAAAACTATCTCCCCTACAATAATAATAATGTTTCTGAAGTTCTTCGGTAATCATATAAAATAAAAAGGAAAAACAAATCTTCGCTGCCTGTAATAAAACTATTTCCCCTACAATAATAATAATGTTTTTGAAGTTCTTCGGTAATCATATAAAATAAAAAGGAAAAACAAATCTTCGCTGCCTGTAATAAAACTATTTCCCCTACTACTAGTCAGCAAGTACAGAGATTTCAATATAGTTGTTGAGCCGTTTGAGCTCTTCTTTAATGAGGAAATTCTCGCGTACACAGGAAAGAAAATAAAATTGACAGTGTACTACTGCTTGACAAAAAATATATATATATATTACGAGTTTTCTTTGCGCCAGACAAACACATAAAAAGAAAGAAATAGTTTATTTTGGTATACTGTATGTTATAACTTAGAAGAATTTCATTTCTCATCTACCTACCTACCTAAATTAATATTATTAATAATAATAATAATAATAATGTTTCTGAAGTTCTTCGGTAATCATATAAAATAAAAAGGAAAAACAAATCTTTGCTGCCTGTAATAAAACTTTTTCCCCTACTACTAGTCAGCAAGTAGAGAGATTTCAATATAGTTGTTGAGCCGTTTGAGCTCTTCTTTAATGAGGAAATTCTCGCGTACACAGGAAAGAAAATAAAAATGACAGTGTACTACTGCTTGACAAAAAATATATATATATATTACGAGTTTTCTTTCGGTATACTGTATGTTATAACTTAGAAGAATTTCATTTCTCATCTACCTACCAACCTAAATTAATATTAATAATAATAAAAATAATAATAATGTTTCTGAAGTTCTTCGGTAATCATATAAAATAAAAAGGAAAAACAAATCTTCGCTGCCTGTAATAAAACTATTTCCCCTACAATAATAATAATGTTTCTGAAGTTCTTCGGTAATCATAAAAAATAAAAAGGAAAAACAAATCTTCGCTGCCTGTAATAAAACTATTTCCCCTACTACTAGTCAGCAAGTACAGAGATTTCAATATAGTTGTTGAGCCGTTTGAGCTCTTCTTTAATGAGGAAATTCTCGCGTACACAGGAAAGAAAATAAAAATGACAGTGTACTACTGCTTGACAAAAAATATATATATATTACGAGTTTTCTTTGCGCCAGACAAACACATAGAAAGAAAGAAATAGTTTATTTTGGTATACTGTATGTTATAACTTAGAAGAATTTCATTTCTCATCTACCTACCTACCTAAATTAATATTAATAATAATAATAATAATAATAATGTTTCTGAAGTTCTTCGGTAATCATATAAAATAAAAAGGAAAAACAAATCTTCGCTGCCTGTAATAAAACTATTCCCCCTACTACTAGTCAGCAAGTACAGAGATTTCAATATAGTTGTTGAGCCGTTTGAGCTCTTCTTTAATGATGAAATTCTCGCGTACACAGGAAAGAAAATAAAAATGACAGTGTACTACTGCTTGACAAAAAATATATATATATATTACGATCTTCCTTTGCGCCAGACAAACACATAGAAAGAAAGAAATAGTTTATTTTGGTATACTGTATGTTATAACTTAGAAGAATTTCATTTCTCATCTACCTACCTACCTAGATTAATATTAATAATAATAATAATAATAATAATGTTTCTGAAGTTCTTCGGTAATCATATAAAATAAAAAGGAAAAACAAATCTTCGCTGCCTGTAATAAAGCTATTTCCCCTACTACTAGTCAGCAAGTACAGAGATTTCAATATAGTTGTTGAGCCGTTTGAGCTCTTCTTTAATGAGGAAATTCTCGCGTACACATGAAAGAAAATAAAAATGACAGTGTACTACTGCTTGACAAAAAATATATATATATTACGAGTTTTCTTTGCGCCAGACAAACACATAGAAAGAAAGAAATAGTTTATTTTGGTATACTGTATGTTATAACTTAGAAGAATTTCATTTCTCATCTACCTACCTACCTAGATTAATATTAATAATAATAATAATAATAATAATGTTTCTGAAGTTCTTCGGTAATCATATAAAATAAAAAGGAAAAACAAATCTTCGCTGCCTGTAATAAAACTATTTCCCCTACTACTAGTCAGCAAGTACAGAGATTTCAATATAGTCATTGAGCCGTTTGAGCTCTTCTTTATTGAGGAATTTTTCGCGTATACAGGAAAGAAAATAAAAATGACAGTGTACTACTGCTTGACAAAAAATATATATATATTACGAGTTTTCTTTGCGCCAGACAAACACATAGAAAGAAAGAAATAGTTTATTTTGGTATACTGTATGTTATAACTTAGAAGAATTTCATTTCTCATCTACCTACCTACCTAAATTAATATTAATAATAATAATAATAATAATAATGTTTCTGAAGTTCTTCGGTAATCATATAAAATAAAAAGGAAAAACAAATCTTCGCTGCTTGTAATAAAACTTTTTCCCCTACTACTAGTCAGCAAGTAGAGAGATTTCAATATAGTTGTTGAGCCGTTTGAGCTCTTCTTTAATGAGGAAATTCTCGCGTACACAGGAAAGAAAATAAAAATGACAGTGTACTAATGCTTGACAAAAATATATATATATATTACGAGTTTTCTTTGCGCCAGACAAACACATAGAAAGAAAGAAATAGTTTATTTTGGTATACTGTATGTTATAACTTAGAAGAATTTCATTTCTCATCTACCTACCTACCTAAATTAATATTAATAATAATAATAATAATAATAATAATAATAATAATGTTTCTGAAGTTCTTCGGTAATCATATAAAATAAAAAGGAAAAACAAATCTTCGCTGCCTGTAATAAAACTATCTCCCCTACAATAATAATAATGTTTCTGAAGTTCTTCGGTAATCATATAAAATAAAAAGGAAAAACAAATCTTCGCTGCCTGTAATAAAACTATTTCCCCTACAATAATAATAATGTTTCTGAAGTTCTTCGGTAATCATATAAAATAAAAAGGAAAAACAAATCTTCGCTGCCTGTAATAAAACTATTTCCCCTACTACTAGTCAGCAAGTACAGAGATTTCAATATAGTTGTTGAGCCGTTTGAGCTCTTCTTTAATGAGGAAATTCTCGCGTACACAGGAAAGAAAATAAAATTGACAGTGTACTACTGCTTGACAAAAAATATATATATATATTACGAGTTTTCTTTGCGCCAGACAAACACATAAAAAGAAAGAAATAGTTTATTTTGGTATACTGTATGTTATAACTTAGAAGAATTTCATTTCTCATCTACCTACCTACCTAAATTAATATTAATAATAATAATAATGTTTCTGAATTTCTTCGGTAATCAAATAAAATAAAAAGGAAAAACAAATCTTCGCTGCCTGTAATATAACTATATCCCATACTACTAGTCAGCAAGTACAGAGATTTCAATATAGTTGTTGAGCCGTTTGAGCTCTTCTTTAATGAGGAAATTCTCGCGTACACAGGAAAGAAAATAAAAATGACAGTGTACTACTGCTTGACAAAAAATATATATATATTACGAGTTTTCTTTGCGCCAGACAAACACATAGAGAGAAAGAAATAGTTTATTTTGGTATACTGT
Source organism: Palaemon carinicauda (assembly GCF_036898095.1). Lineage (NCBI taxonomy): Eukaryota > Metazoa > Arthropoda > Malacostraca > Decapoda > Palaemonidae > Palaemon > Palaemon carinicauda. The sequence continues at coordinate 111,432 of NW_027169381.1, forward strand.
ATGTTATAACTTAGAAGAATTTCATTTCTCATCTACCTACCTACCTAAATAAATATTAATAATAATAATAATAATAATAATGTTTCTGAAGTTCTTCGGTAATCGTATAAAATAAAAAGGAAAAACAAATCTTCGCTGCCTGTAATAAAACTATTTCCCCTACAATAATAATAATGTTTCTGAAGTTCTTCGGTAATCATATAAAATAAAAAGGAAAAACAAATCTTCGCTGCCTGTAATAAAACTATTTCCCCTACTACTAGTCAGCAAGTACAGAGATTTCAATATAGTTATTGAGCCGTTTGAGCTCTTCTTTATTGAGGAATTTCTCGCGTACACAGGAAAGAAAATAAAAATGACATTGTACTACTGCTTGACAAAAAATATATATATATTACGAGTTTTCTTTGCGCCAGACAAACACATAGAAAGAAAGAAATAGTTTATTTTGGTATACTGTATGTTATAACTTAGAAGAATTTCATTTCTCATCTACCTACCTACCTAAATTAATATTAATAATAATAATAATAATAATAATGTTTCTGAAGTTCTTCGGTAATCATATAAAATAAAAAGGAAAAACAAATCTTCGCTGCCTGTAATAAAACTTTTTCCCCTACTACTAGTCAGCAAGTAGAGAGATTTCAATATAGTTGTTGAGCCGTTTGAGCTCTTCTTTAATGAGGAAATTCTCGCGTACACAGGAAAGAAAATAAAAATGACAGTGTACTACTGCTTGACAAAAAATATATATATATTACGAGTTTTCTTTGCGCCAGACAAACACATAGAAAGAAAGAAATAGTTTATTTTGGTATACTGTATGTTATAACTTAGAAGAATTTCATTTCTCATCTACCTACCTACCTAAATTAATATTAATAATAATAATAATAATAATAATGTTTCTGAAGTTCTTCGGTAATCATATAAAATAAAAAGGAAAAACAAATCTTCGCTGCCTGTAATAAAACTATTTCCCCTACAATAATAATAATGTTTCTGAAGTTCTTCGGTAATCATAAAAAATAAAAAGGAAAAACAAATCTTCGCTGCCTGTAATAAAACTATTTCCCCTACTACTAGTCAGCAAGTACAGAGATTTCAATATAGTTGTTGAGCCGTTTGAGCTCTTCTTTAATGAGGAAATTCTCGCGTACACAGGAAAGAAAATAAAAATGAGAGTGTACTACTGCTTGACAAAAAATATATATATATATTACGAGTTTTCTTTGCGCCAGACAAACACATAGAAAGAAAGAAATAGTTTATTTTGGTATACTGTATGTTATAACTTAGAAGAATTTCATTTCTCATCAACCTACCTACCTAAATTAATATTAATAATAATAATAATAATAATAATGTTTCTTAAGTTCTTCGGTAATCATATAAAATAAAAAGGAAAAACAAATCTTCGCTGCCTGTAATAAAACTTTTTCCCCTACTACTAGTCAGCAAGTAGAGAGATTTCAATATAGTTGTTGAGCCGTTTGAGCTCTTCTTTAATGAGGAAATTCTCGCGTACACAAGAAAGAAAATAAAAATGACAGTGTACTACTGCTTGACAAAAAATATATATATATTACGAGTTTTCTTTGCGCCAGACAAACAAATAGAAAGAAAGAAATAGTTTATTTTGGTATACTGTATGTTATAACTTAGAAGAAATTCATTTCTCATCTACCTACCTACCTAAATTAATATTAATAATAATAATAATAATAATAATAATAATGTTTCTGAAGTTCTTCGGTAATCATATAAAATAAAAAGGAAAAACAAATCTTCGCTGCCGGTAATAAAACTATTTCCCCTACAATAATAATAATGTTTCTGAAGTTCTTCGGTAATCATATAAAATAAAAAGGAAAAACAAATCTTCGCTGCCTGTAATAAAACTATTTCCCCTACAATAATATTAATGTTTCTGAAGTTCTTCGGTAATCATATAAAATAAAAAGGAAAAACAAATCTTCGCTGCCTGTAATAAAACTATTTCCCCTACTACTAGTCAGCAAGTACAGAGATTTCAATATAGTTGTTGAGCCGTTTGAGCTCTTCTTTAATGAGGAAATTCTCGCGTACACAGGAAAGAAAAGAAAATTGACAGTGTACTACTGCTTGACAAAAAATATATATATATATTACGAGTTTTCTTTGCGCCAGACAAACACATAAAAAGAAAGAAATAGTTTATTTTGGTATACTGTATGTTATAACTTAGAAGAATTTCATTTCTCATCTACCTACCTACCTAAATTAATATTAATAATAATAATAATAATAATAATAATGTTTCTGAAGTTCTTCGGTAATCAAATAAAATAAAAAGGAAAAACAAATCTTCGCTGCCTGTAATAAAACTATTTCCCATACTACTAGTCAGCAAGTACAGAGATTTCAATATAGTTGTTGAGCCGTTTGAGCTCTTCTTTAATGAGGAAATTCTCGCGTACACAGGAAAGAAAATAAAAATGACAGTGTACTACTGCTTGACAAAAATATATATATATATATTACGAGTTTTCTTTGCGGCAGACAAACACATAGAAAGAAAGAAATAGTTTATTTTGGTATACTGTATGTTATAACTTAGAAGAATTTCATTTCTCATCTACCTACCAACCTAAATTAATATTAATAATAATAATAATAATAATAATAATGTTTCTGAAGTTCTTCGGTAATCATATAAAATAAAAAGGAAAAACAAATCTTCGCTGCCTGTAATAAAACTATTTCCCCTACTACTAGTCAGCAAGTACAGAGATTTCAATATTGTTATTGAGCCGTTTGAGCTCTTCTTTATTGAGGAATTTCTCGCGTACACAGGAAAGAAAAAAAAAATGACAGTGTACTACTGCTTGACAAAAAATATATATATATTACGAGTTTTCTTTGCGCCAGACAAACACATAGAAAGAAAGAAATAGTTTATTTTTGTATACTGTATGTTATAACTTAGAAGAATTTCATTTCTCATCTACCTACCTACCTAAATTAATATTAATAATAATAATAATAATAATAATAATAATGTTTCTGAAGTTCTTCGGTAATCATATAAAATAAAAAGGAAAAACAAATCTTCGCTGCCTGTAATAAAACTTTTTCCCCTACTACTAGTCAGCAAGTAGAGAGATTTCAATATAGTTGTTGAGCCGTTTGAGCTCTTCTTTAATGAGGAAATTCTCGCGTACACAGGAAAGAAAATAAAAATGACAGTGTACTACTGCTTGACAAAAAATATATATATATATTACGAGTTTTCTTTGCGCCAGACAAACACATAGAAAGAAAGAAATAGTTTATTTTGGTATACTGTATGTTATAACTTAGAAGAATTTCATTTCTCATCTACCTACCTACCTAAATTAATATTAATAATAATAATAATAATAATAATGTTTCTGAAGTTCTTCGGTAATCATATAAAATAAAAAGGAAAAACAAATCTTCGCTGCCTGTAATAAAACTATTTCCCCTACAATAATAATAATGTTTCTGAAGTTCTTCGGTAATCATAAAAAATAAAAAGGAAAAACAAATCTTCGCTGCCTGTAATAAAACTATTTCCCCTACTACTAGTCAGCAAGTACAGAGATTTCAATATAGTTGTTGAGCCGTTTGAGCTCTTCTTTAATGAGGAAATTCTCGCGTGCACAGGAAAGAAAATAAAAATGACAGTGTACGACTGCTTGACAAAAAATATATATATATATATATTACGAGTTTTCTTTGCGCCAAACAAACACATAGAAAGAAAGAAATAGTTTATTTTGGTATACTGTATGTTATAACTTAGAAGAATTTCATTTCTCATCAACCTACCTACCTAAATTATTATTAATAATAATAATAATAATAATAATAATGTTTCTGAAGTTCTTCGGTAATCATATAAAATAAACAGGGAAAACAAATCTTCGCTGCCTGTAATAAAACTATTTCCCCTACAATAATAATAATGTTTCTGAAGTTCTTCGGTAATCATATAAAATAAAAAGGAAAAACAAATCTTCGCTGCCTGTAATAAAACTATTTCCCCTACAATAATAATAATGTTTCTGAAGTTCTTCGGTAATCATATAAAATAAAAAGGAAAAACAAATCTTCGCTGCCTGTAATAAAACTATTTCCCCTACTACTAGTCAGCAAGTACAGAGATTTCAATATAGTTGTTGAGCCGTTTGAGCTCTTCTTTAATGAGAAAATTCTCGCGTACACAGGAAAGAAAATAAAAATGACAGTGTACTACTGCTTGACAAAAAATATATATATATTACGAGTTTTCTTTGCACCAGACAAACACATAGAAATAAAGAAATAGTTTATTTTAGTATACTGTATGTTATAACTTGGAAGAATTTCATTTCTCATCTACCTACCTACCAAAATTAATATTAATAATAATAATAATAATAATAATAATAATAATAATAATGTTTCTGAAGTTCTTCGGTAATCATATAAAATAAAAAGGAAAAACAAATCTTCGCTGCCTGTAATAAAACTATTTCCCCTACTACTAGTCAGCAAGTACAGAGATTTCAATATAGTTGTTGAGCCGTTTGAGCTCTTCTTTAATGAGGAAATTCTCGCGTACACAGGAAAGAAAATAAAAATGACAGTGTACTGCTGCTTGACAAAAAATATACATATATTACGAGTTTTCTTTGCGCCAGACAAACACATAGAAAGAAAGAAATAGTTTATTTTGGTATACTGTATGTTATAACTTAGAAGAATTTCATTTCTCATCTACCTACCTACCTAAATAAATATTAATAATAATAATAATAATAATAATAATAATAATAATGTTTCTGAAGTTCTTCGGTAATCATATAAAATAAAAAGGAAAAACAAATCTTCGCTGCCTGTAATAAAACTATTCCCCCTACAATAATAATAATGTTTCTGAAGTTCTTCGGTAATCATATAAAATAAAAAGGAAAAACAAATCTTCGCTGCCTGTAATAAAACTATTTCCCCTACTACTAGTCAGCAAGTACAGAGATTTCAATATAGTTATTGAGCCGTTTGAGCTCTTCTTTATTGAGGAATTTCTCGCGTACACAGGAAAGAAAATAAAAATGACAGTGTACTACTGCTTGACAAAAAATATATATATATATTACGAGTTTTCTTTGCGCCAGACAAACACATAGAAAGAAAGAAATAGTTTATTTTGGTATACTGTATGTTATAACTTAGAAGAATTTCATTTCTCATCTACCTACCTACCTAAATTAATAATAATAATAATAATAATAATAATAATAATAATAATGTTTCTGAAGTTCTTCGGTAATCATATAAAATAAAAAGGAAAAACAAATCTTCGCTGCCTGTAATAAAACTTTTTCCCCTACTACTAGTCAGCAAGTACAGAGATTTCAATATAGTTGTTGAGCCGTTTGAGCTCTTCTTTAATGAGGAAATTCTCGCGTACACAGGAAAGAAAATAAAAATGACAGTGTACTACTGCTTGACAAAAAATATATATATATTACGAGTTTTCTTTGCACCAGACAAACACATAGAAAGAAAGAAATAGTTTATTTTGGTATACTGTATGTTATAACTTAGAAGAATTTCATTTCTCATCTACCTACCTACCTAAATTAATATTAATAATAATAATAATAATAATAATGTTTCTGAAGTTCTTCGGTAATCATATAAAATAAAAAGGAAAAACAAATCTTCGCTGCCTGTAATAAAACTATTTCCCCTACAATAATAATAATGTTTCTGAAGTTCTTCGGTAATCATAAAAAATAAAAAGGAAAAACAAATCTTCGCTGCCTGTAATAAAACTATTTCCCCTACGATAATAATAATGTTTCTGAAGTTCTTCGGTAATCATATAAAATAAAAAGGAAAAACAAATCTTTGCTGCCTGTAATAAAACTATTTCCCCTACAATAATAATAATGTTTCTGAAGTTCTTCGGTAATCATAAAAAATAAAAAGGAAAAACAAATCTTCGCTGCCTGTAATAAAACTATTTCCCCTAATACTAGTCAGCAAGTACAGAGATTTCAATATAGTTGTTGAGCCGTTTGAGCTCTTCTTTAATGAGGAAATTCTCGCGTACACAGGAAAGAAAATAAAAATGACAGTGTACTACTGCTTGACATAAAATATATATATTTATATTACGAGTTTTCTTTGCGCCAGACAAACACATAGAAAGAAAGAAATAGTTTATTTTGGTATACTGTATGTTATAACTTAGAAGAATTTCATTTCTCATCAACCTACCTACTTAAATTAATATTAATAATAATAATAATAATAATAATGTTTCTGAAGTTCTTCGGTAATCATATAAAATAAAAAGGAAAAACAAATCTTCGCAGCCTGTAATAAAACTATTTCCCCTACAATAATAATAATGTTTCTGAAGTTATTCGGTAATCATATAAAATAAAAAGGAAAAACAAATCTTCGCTGCCTGTAATAAAACTATTTCCCCTACAATAATAATAATGTTTCTGAAGTTCTTCGGTAATCATATAAAATAAAAAGGAAAAAACAAATCTTCGCTGCCTGTAATAAAACTATTTCCCCTACTACTAGTCAGCAAGTACAGAGATTTCAATATAGTTGTTGAGCCGTTTGAGCTCTTCTTTAATGAGAAAATTCTCGCGTACACGGGAAAGAAAATAAAAATGACAGTGTACTACTGCTTGACAAAAAATATATATATATTACGAGTTTTTTTTGCGCCAGACAAACACATAGAAATAAAGAAATAGTTTATTTTAGTATACTGTATGTTATAACTTGGAAGAATTTCATTTTTCATCTACCTACCTACCGAAATTAATATTAATAATAATAATAATAATAATAATAATAATGTTTCTGAAGTTCTTCGGTAATCATATAAAATAAAAAGGAAAAACAAATCTTCGCTGCCTGTAATAAAACTATTTCCCCTACTACTAGTCAGCAAGTACAGAGATTTCAATATAGTTGTTGAGCCGTTTGAGCTCTTCTTTAATGAGGAAATTCTCGCGTACACAGGAAAGAAAATAAAAATGACAGTGTACTACTGCTTGACAAAAAATATATATATATTACGAGTTTTCTTTGCGCCAGACAAACACATAGAAAGAAAGAAATAGTTTATTTTGGTATACTGTATGTTATAACTTAGAAGAATTTCATTTCTCATCTACCTATCTACCTAATTTAATATTAATAATAATAATAATAATAATAATGTTTCTGAAGTTCTTCGGTAATCATATAAAATAAAAAGGAAAAACAAATCTTCGCTGCCTGTAATAAAACTATTTCCCCTACAATAATAATAATGTTTCTGAAGTTCTTCGGTAATCATATAAAATAAAAAGGAAAAACAAATCTTCGCTGCCTGTAATAAAACTATTTCCCCTACTACTAGTCAGCAAGTACAGAGATTTCAATATAGTTGTTGAGCCGTTTGAGCTCTTCTTTAATGAGGAAATTCTCGCGTACACAGGAAAGAAAATAAAAATAACAGTGTACTACTGCTTGACAAAAAATATATATTACGAGTTTTCTTTGCGCCAGCTGGATAAATGCATCAATCGTAGTTTATACCTTACTTTCATCCAGCTGGTCACTTAGTTTATGCAAAATCGTGCCACTTATACTTGCAAGATATTCATGATATACATCAGCATATGCCTGATGAAGATTTTGTCAAGTTTACAAAGAAAGGATTTTTTACAATCAGGCGCTCAAACAAGAATTGGGCTGGTGTATGGTCAGATTTTACTGTTGAACAAACGCTAATGAGGACGATGAAGACCCCAGGAGGGCTGACACATGGGCGAGGGATAACCGATAGTGTATTGAGTCGGTGGATTCTTGGCATGCCAGATATATGTGAAATGTGCACCAAAGTCACTAAGGAGGTTATGTCACTTGCAACTGGGATAACTGGTGATAATAAAATAAACTGCTACAAAAGCTATGAAATTGGATTGAAGTCTATGAATGCCATAACTGGACAAGTTTTCGGTGAGGTAAAATTGAAGTGCAAGAACCGTGTGTTACCTCTGGCAACAATAAACTCAAGTGTCACAATACGAGAAGATATTGATTCTGTTGATACAACTCTTCTGTTTCAAAGAATAATGCATACATTAGACACTAGTACTGCTGATCTGCAAGATTATTTTCAGTACGAGCTTGCCACATCAAACAGTATTACCACACAAAGGCAGTCATTGTATTTGATGGATACGGTGTATCAAAATCTAGTACAAAGTATGCAGAGAGATCACGCACATTGCAAACTACTGATACAATTTCTTACCCTAACACCAAAGTATGTGTAGTCAAGAAAAAATCCTATTAAATGAGAATAACAAACCGCGATTTATCAGCCTGCAGTTATTAATTATACAGACAACTAGCTATACGAGAGTTTGAAGGAGACTTTGTAACAAAAGAAACAAAGCTCAAGTTCAACGAAATACCTGAAAACCAGGCTATTGAACAGGTTAACAATGCAGGCAAGGTAGCTGGAGGGCTGGTGGGGATTACAAAACAGACACCGGCCGTGACAGATGGGGCCTAACTTTCAATGAGAGAGCTCAGCTAACCAGAGATACAAAGACGATGTTTAATGTAGCTGGCAATGAAAAAGCCGATGATGAGCGTGAATTTGCACATTAAGATTTTGGTTCCAAGAGAATGAAGCAAGACCAAGATAATGTGCAAAAGCTCATTGACCTGTTCGAGATTCGCAATCCATTTGATCGCAATTCCTAAGAACTGGTCTCAATTACAACAGGTGATATTGCAAGTTAAGTGGTTACGAATGACCTGCGTGCTGAAGTTACAGGGAAGCAGATTGTGTCAGAGTTTGTGGAGAACAGGTTCACTAAGAAGACAACAGGTTTTCACGACAGAATCAAATCAAAGAATCTTAAAACGTTTGAGAGCATGTACACTGTGGAAGTCAATGTTGAATAGGAAATAACTGATGCACTAAAGGCTAACAGAAAACCACTCACGCGTGTGGTGACAGCAATGCAAGCAGGCAGAGATATTGACATGAACAAAATGTTGGAGCAAGAGATTTGTGCAGTGCCACTTTCTCTGGCAGTGCCTGATGGCAGACTGCGTCTACCTCAGCACACTCAACAAAGCAGACCTTGCCAAGATTCTCCAGCAAGGCTTGCCACATAATGTTACGCACTGTCATTGATGGAATGGCCATGATCCAGATACTAGGAAATAGGATGAACGCTAAAACTCTCAGCGAATGGGCCAATGCTGTTGCTGATTATGTCAGTCGCGTGTTTTCCAACAGATGTTCTAGGGTTGACCTTGCCTTTGACCAGTACAGGAAGAAAATAATCAAGTCAACAGCTCAAAGTCAGAGTACGAGGCAAGAAAGCAATCAGATGAGACGTGCAAACAAGTCAATCCATGGGGCAGTAGGATAGATTCATCTCCGTAGATGAAAACAAAGCAAGCTTGGCTAATTTTCTATTCCTAGAGTTAGCAAACAAGCTCCACAATCATGAAGGAGGGGAGCTGGTATTGAACGGAGGATTCACGGACCTTGCAAAAGTGTGGACATCATCTGCTGAGCATGAAGAGGCGGACATTAGGAATCTTCTCCATATGAAGGATGCAAGTGAACAGGGATACCCACAAACTATTGATGTGAGCCGAGACACCGATGTTTTTGTTCTCCTTCTTGCCTCTCAGCCACAGCTCAGCCCCTTTCTCTGGATGAAAGCCGGAATGCCTAAAAAGCAACACTTTATTCCTGTTTATTCCATCAACATCACAGATTCGCAGAGAGCATCACTTCTCACATTTCATGCTGTAACAGGTTTGGATAGTACAAGCCAGTTTGCTGGAATTGGGAAGCCCTCTGCATGGGTTATCTTCCAACAAAACTCACAGCTTCTGCAGAATCTCGGCAAGGAAGACTTTCCAGATGAGAATGTGATTGCTGATACAGAGTCCTTTGTCTACAAGCTGTATGTTCTCAATAGCCAAGAAAACGCCATCCACAAAGTCAGGTGTGATCTATTTCTTGGCTTGACCAAATCAATTGAAAATCTCCCTCCAACCCGTGATGCTTTGATTCTTCACATCTGGTACGCATATTATCTGTCCCTAGTGTGGAGAAGAACCTTGGAAGCTGAACCACATCTTCCCGCATCTGAGGAAAGTGGGTGGGAACTAGTGGTAAAAGAAGGTAGTGAGATACTTCGGCCATAACTGATGACTGGGAATCGAATCACTGCATTCTGTTTGGGGCTCACAACATGCAAATGTCGAGCAGTTTGTGCAACTCGACGTTACAAGTGTACACATAATGGACATGGATGCACACAAGCATGTGAATGTAAAAGCCTTTGCAGAAATCCATTTACTGTTCAAGTTCAATTAGGCATTAGTGAAATGTTTGTTTGTTTCTTCGTTTCCTTCAATACACGTAGTGATTGTTCTGCTAAGTCTATTTTTCCGATCATTTACCCTCATTTCATTTTTACCCCCATTTTCTTCGTTTTCCTCATAAAACTGGCAATAATAATAATACGAACTTTTGTGGTCCAAAACAAAAATAAAGTACATAAACATGTTTTTCCAGTTGAAATGTGATGTAATTGTCACAAACATAACAAATTTCTGTCCATTACAACCTATAGTATGAGTAAAACAAATTCTGACGGTGGCCATCTTGGAAACTGTCATAGTGGCTGTACCATCCACATTTACAATGTCCAACAAGCTGAACTAGACTTCTCCATGTCTTCACACTTAAAAAAAAACACTTATTGCATTATTCTAACATGAAATCAGCTGCGAGCGATTTTTTTAAGCTAAATACAGAGTTCGGCTACCTGACTATATGATTCTATTCAGAATCCATAAATATATAACACTGAACATCTGCGAAAAATCACACATAAAATGAATTTAACTACATGAAATTATCTACATTTTGAATTAGCCACAACAAAGAGTTCCATCTGGCACGTTTAGAGGCAGAGCAAATGTTTTTACTATTTGGTTCAACTTGCATGTGTGAG